>NC_049904.1:21898667-21984580 GCF_001411555.2 Juglans regia
CCCTGAGTCTCCTTGTGAGGCTTCCTCATCCTCCCCGAGTAAGTTCTACTCTAGATTCGACCTTCTTCTGATATTTGCTTCCCTTTATGTTTTCCTTGAAAAGAATATGAACTGAAAAGTTCAACTCAACTGGAAGATGCGATGTTGTTGTTTTAGTCGTACCCAAATCATAAAAAAGTTAATAGTTTTTTATTCATGATGGGGTTTTTCCTTTTCTTGGATTTTCACGACAACCCAATATAGGATAGTTGTTGTGCCTTCAATTATTTGTTTAAAAAAATATGTTTTTTGTGGCGCCCCCGACCCCCTTTAATAAAATACATGGGGATCGAGACGCCCGGATGGTGACAACATGGTCACACATCCCAACGAAGTGCCGGTGTGTGTACATGCAACGGTGTACAACAAAAATAACGCAGCGGATAGTCAACTAAGTACCAGAATTTAAGTCCAATGTAAACATCAATAAAGATTTAAATAATAGTTATACAGTCATCCCAGAATTAAAATACAATGCATTAAAAATAAAGTAGTTAAGCAAGTGATCCCAGATCACTCGTCGAGCGGAGCCGTCTCCTCAGGCTCGCCCTCATCCTCCTCTGCATCAAAATCTGCGTTACCAAACATGGTACCACA
Source organism: Juglans regia (assembly GCF_001411555.2). Classification (NCBI taxonomy): domain Eukaryota; kingdom Viridiplantae; phylum Streptophyta; class Magnoliopsida; order Fagales; family Juglandaceae; genus Juglans; species Juglans regia. The sequence goes on from NC_049904.1 coordinate 21,899,304, forward strand.
GGTAAGTACAAACCAAATAGTCCTCAGGAATAAAATGCATTTAAGACAACCAACATGCATGCATATGATAAAATATGTAATATTCTCAAAAACATCATTTTCACCGAAAATGAATAATTCCAACGCACGCCAAAATCCCAGTTGGCCAAAATACCCATAAAACATTTTCCCAGAAAATGAATTACGCAAAAATCCAACACACGCTATTTTTCTCGAAAATAGTCCATTTTTAGTGTATGCACCATGATCTCCCCTATGGGTCATCCGCACACTCTGGCTTCGTAGCGATGCCCACTTACGCGCCCAACACGTTCGTGGGTACATCCACTACACAACGAACGATGCCTAGTTCCGCGCCCAGCGCGTACGTGGCCAAGCATCCTCTAGTCCCCACCAGCAGAAAGACCACGGAGACGGCACGAGACCCTCTCGTCCGATCCCATTGTCGCCCAGCGACAATCCAGGGGACGTCACTCAGTATTTTGCGCTCCCCAGTGACCAGAGGAGCTCCACCGAGATAATACCCCATCTCGGCTTGGGGTTCGTGATACACACGCACCCAAAAATATTCTCGCATAAAATCATCAATTTCCAAATCACGTATGAACATGCATGTAATACACGAAAACCCAGTTTTCTTTACAAACATGATCATGCATGAAATAATGACATGTACATGCATCCACCTGATCTAATAACCATCAATAAACAATCCCAACAAATCCAATCAACAACTCATCAACAATTAATAATCAATTCAACCAAACCAACCAACAACTCCAATCACAAATCCATCCGACCCTCAAACTCCTCGGACTGAGTCCGGCATGCCAAATAAATGCAGTGAAATTGATTAGTGCAAAAATACATAAAATTCACGAGAAATCTTTGAAAAATACTTACAGTGCTATATAATAATTTTCTGAGGATCACGGGTGCACTTGAAGTGGAAAAATAGCCGTCGAACAGTGTAAAATACACTGTGGCCGTGGGTCACAGATACCCACTTTTCAACAGTAACAAACGAAGACCCAAATTTGATGGAGTAGGGCCTAGGGAGGTCGGTGAAGTCAATGGTGGTGGTGGTTTTCCGTGGGTGGCGGCGCAAGGAGTGGTTTTAGGCCAAAGATGCACAAATCGGAAATGGACTTGGTGGGGCTTCACCGGTGACGGATCGGAGCTGGGGTTGGGTCCAATGGGTTGCTGGGAGGTCGAGGATGAAGTTGTGAAGAGATGGTGGCCGGAGGTGGCGCGACGGCGGCGCTGGAGCGAAAGTGACGCCGCGGCTTTGAAGGGATGGTCGTGGTTAACGGCGGCACAAGGGAGGCTGAGATCGGAGGGATGGCTTCGTCGGCGGCTGGGGAAGACGGTGGGCCGGGCGGTGTCGACCACCGCCGGATCACGGCGGCGCTAGGACGGGACGAAAGAAACGACGGAAGAGAGGAGGGAGAGAGATCGGGCGGGAGAGAGGAGTCCAGGGGAGAAAAAGAAAAAAGAAAAAAAAAGAAAAGAAGAAAAGAAAAAGAAAAATAGAGGAAAAAGAAATGAGGTCCAATCCTCCTAACTTGGGTCACGAAAATGATCCAACGGAAACGGTTTTAAAACAGCTTGTGAAATAAAATATTTCAAACACAATGATTATAATTAAAATAAATAATTAAACCCGATAATAATTTAATTTAATTCGAGAAGAAATTTAAATACACAACAATAATTAATTTAAGAAAGCGCTCAAAAAGTAATTTTCGCAAACTAAAATCATAAAAATAACCCAATTAAAATTTAATAATTATGAAGTAAGAGAAATAATTTTTGCATAAATAAAATTAATTCCTTCATTAAAAATACACTAAAATACGGGGTGTTACATCCTCCCCCCCCTCAATAAAAATTTTGTCCTCGAAATTGGCAAGGTCAACATTAAGACTAAGACAGGAATAAGATTCAACTAAGAGCAGACTTAAGAACATATTGCCAAAATAGTCTGGTAAGGCCACTCTATAAGCAACCAGCCAAACCTTCCTTACGATTTGAAAAAAAACCAACATATCTTGGGCTAAGTTTTCCCTTCTTATCAAAGCGCTTAACGCCTTTCATAGGAGAGACTTTAAAATAAACCCAGTCATATACTTCAAATGATACGTATCTTCTTCTCATATCTGCATAACTCTTATGGCAACTTTGCGCTTCCACTATTTTAGTCCTTATAAACTGAACTTGATCATTCATTTCTTGAATTATCTCAGGCCCAAACAGTTTGCTCTCGCCAACTTTCATCCCAACATAAAGGCGATCTACACTTCCTTCCATACCAAGCTTCATATGGGGCCATTCGAATGGAGGAATGAAAATTGTTATTATAAGCAAACTCAAATAGCAGAAGATGATTCTCCCAACTTCCATGAATTTCCATGACACAAGACCGCAACATAATCTCAAGAGCTTGAATAGTATGCTCTGATTGACCATCTGTTTGCGGTTGATACGCCGTACTAAACTTCATCTTAGTGCCTAAGGCTGCCTGCAAACTTTTCCAAAAATGGGACGTAAACTGCGGGTCCCGATCCAACACGATACTCTTGGGTACTCCATGCAAACACATTATCTCCTCACCATATAATCGAGTCAACTTACCCAAGGAGTCAGTGTTTATTAATGGGCAAGAAATGAGCACTCTTGATCAACCGATCAACAATCACCCAAATTGAGTCCTTCCCACTAGGAGTCCTCGACAAACCCACAATAAGATCTATAGAAATATCACCCCACATCCACTCAGGAATAGGGAGAGGTTGAGGCCTACCTTGATGCTCAGCCTTAACTTAACGGCACGTGGCACATTCCTCAATGAACATGGCATTATCCAACATACTCATTTTAGTCCCCCAATGACACATCACGACCAGTATTCCTAGAGTGGCTGCTATCCAAAATCTCATTTCCTCGAAAACCTTAATATAACATTCAATAAATTCCAATGATCAAAAGCCCTTACAATAATATGTGCCAACTGCAATCAACTCCTATGTTCCAACTTCTAATCCTTCATTGAATTCTACTATTGGAAACCTAATAGCCACTTCTAATATTAACCATCAGTAACAGATTGCACAACCAAATGATTAATCTCCAATAACAAGTATCTTCTCAAAATTCAAGTCACCACTAATTTCTCAAAATCAGCACAATCTAAACTCCTAACTACAACAAAAATACCACGCTTCTGTCGCGCACTCTGATATTCATCACATGCATAAAATTTATGTTCTCATAAAACTAATACCATCAAATACAAGGTGGCTTCATTCCTACTAACCAAAACTCTTATCACAATTTGGTAGAAAAATACTCTCTCTCTCCCAAAACCACGAGTTATAACTCAAATTCCTCAATTAACTCCTATTGCCTTGATCAAAATCAATTTCCATGAAATACACCCATGATCATTGACAGAAAATCAATATCAAACAACCTCAACATCCCAAATTGAACATAAGCAACTTCAACCCAAAATACATTCATCTCATCCACAATAAGAAGCATACTTTAAAAGTCTCAATTCCAACCTACCGACCCAAAAAAAGAGCGCCTAGAGACTTCTACCTAACAACCTAAACCCAAAATCTCATCATCTACATTATGAACAACATCTAATCTAGCGATGACTAAACCCACTACGAACCACCACTGAGTACACCAAAACATTATCGAAACCATCTTGGTAACTCGCCCACCTACTTCTACTCCTCCAAGCTAGCATTAACACAACTAGTTCCTTCAATAGTACATCACTATTAAACCTCAGGGCAAACCATACCGATCAAATCTTCAATCTACCAAAAGCCATTGCAAAGCACCCAAGGATCCTAATGTTTTATTAACCCACATACTTGATCATATTATCCACTGTTGATGCCTAAGCTTCAACTTCGAAAATCTTTTCATACACTATACATGATGTCCCAACAATCTCTCTTCAAGTTAAATAACAATGTCCTTAATTCAACCAATTGGATGCTCAATCTCCAAAGGTAAATATAGCCTCAAGATAAAATAAAATAAAATGAAATATCTAAGTAACCTCAAGTCACAATTAATTCCTGAAAATAATCACAATAACTATTGTCAACCATGATTCCACTAAGTAACCCACTCGACTACACACTTCGTTCAACTCACCAAAAATTCCAAGCCAAGGTCTCTTGAATTAGCAATATTGTGTTGACTCCTCTTCAACACTTACCAAAGTCACTTCTCCAACCCAAATAAGACTAGGACCTATACCCTCGAAATCAGCAAAAATCATTTCCTAAATCCGCATCATCTATTATCCTTAAAATTTAATATGGATTATATCATTAATCTGTCACTGTAACACCAAGCTAAAAATAATTATTTAACCCAACTAGATCAACATCATCAATCCCCAGAAAATAAACAAACTAGATCATTACCTTACATCTTCAAGAAAATTCTCGCCTGAAAAAATTCTCATATCAGTAACTCAACTTTCATCGATTCTATTTTAATTCAGCCCTTCAACTCTACAAATCTAAAACCTTAACCCAGATAAAAATCTTTTTCTGAAATCCTCAAGATCGATGACCTTAAATCCAAAACATTCACCCTTTAAAACTTGTAAATTTTAAAACCCCAAATGTTATCAAATTGTTTATCAAGGTCGGCAAGATCAAAAACTTTTAATCTAAGTAATCCCTTAATTGTTTGTTGAACCTACCAGCTAAAATCCCATTAACTTATTTCCAAAAAAACTATAGAGCCACAAACCTTAGATGAACTTCTCATAAATCTAACATTGACATTCGTTGAACTTACAACCTCCTACCCATAGACTCACTACATAAATTCTACAGAACCTAAACATCAGTTATTCTAAGCAATTAAAAAAAAACTACGCATCTCCTTAGCAGCAACTTGAGTACCTAATCCAAAGAGTTCACCCAGATCCTGATGTTCGAGCCTCGATATTAAAACAACCAATCACCAAGAGTTCAGGCCTACTACACCAAATGTTTAAGCCTAACAATGGCCTTCTCAGTTGTACCATCTTCCTATCATAACACAACCCTTAACCTGCCTTTTAATTTCGAAACCAAACAAAATAAAATAAAATTCTATAAATAAAATAACATACGACAAAATGCATAAAACCAATGAAGTAGTTCACAATAAAATAAATAAAACAATAAAATAATTCGCCATAAAATAAAACAAATAAATTAAAATGACATACAATAAAATAAATAAACAACAAAATTATTATACAATAAAATAAATAAACAACAAAATTATTATTATACAATAAAATAAATAAACAACAAAATTATGATTATACAATAAAATAAATAAACAACAAAATTATTATACCATAAAATAAATAAAGCCAATAAAATTATTATACAATAAAAAAAATAAACAACAAAATTATTATACAATAAAATAAATAAACAACAAAATTATTATTATACAATAAAATAAATAAACAACAAAATTATTATTATACAATAAAATAAATAAACAACAAAATTATTATACCATAAAATAAATAAAGTCAATAAAACCATACTCAACTAAAGGTAAACACTAATTAAAGCAATAAAATCAAATAAATCAAATAACATCAATTAACATAAAATAAAATAGCAATAAACTCATAATATAAAATAATTAATTTAACTTACACCACTTAAACAAAAATTTTATTATTTTAAAATAATAAAAATAATTTAAAATAATAAAAATAATTTTAAAATAAATATTTGCTTCCCTTTATGTATTCCTTGAAAAGAATATGAACTGAAAAGTTCAACTCAACTAGAAGATGCGATGTTGTTGTTTTAGTCGTACCCAGATCATAAAAAAGTTAATAGTTTTTGATTCATGATGGGGTTTTTCCTTTTCTTGGATTTTCACGGCAACTCAATATAGGATAGTTGTTGTGCCTTCACTTATTTGTTTAAAAAAATATGCTTTTTGTGGCGCCCCCGACCCCCTTTAATAAAATACACGGGGATCGAGACACCCGGATGGTGACAACACTATCACACATCCCAACGAAGTGCCAGTGTGTGTACATGCAACGGTGTACAACAAAAATAACGCAGCGGATAGTCAACTAAGTACCATAATTTAAGTCCAATGTAAACATCAATAAAGATTTAAATAATAGTTATACAGTCATCCCAGAATTAAAATACAATGCATTAAAAATAAAGTAGTTAAGCGAGTGATCCCAGATCACTCGTCGAGCGGAGCCGTCTCCTCAGGCTCGCCCTCATCCTCCTCTGCATCGAAATCTGCGTTACCAAACATGGTACCGCAGGTAAGTACAAACCAAATAGTCCTCAGGAATAAAATGCATTTAGACAACCAACATGCATGCATATGATAAAATATGCAATATTCTCAAAAACATCATTTTCCCCGAAAATGAATAATTCCAACGCACGCCAAAATCCCAGTTGGCCAAAATACCCATAAAACATTTTCCCAGAAAATGAATTACGCAAAAATCCAACACACGCTATTTTCCCCGAAAATAGTCCATTTTTAGTGTATGCACCATGATCTCCCATATGGGTCATCCGCACACTCTGGCTTCGTAGCGATGCCCACTTACGCGCCCAACACGTTCGTGGGTACATCCACTACCAACGAGCGATGCCCAGTTCCGCGTCCAGCGCGTACGTGGCCAAGCATCCTCTAGTCCCCACCAGCAGAAGGACCACGGAGTCGGCACGAGACCCTCTCGTCCGATCCCATTGTCGCCCAGTGACAATCCAGGGGACGTCACTCAGTATATTGCGCTCCCGAGTGACCAGAGGAGCTCCACCGAGATAATACCCCATCTCGGCTTGGGGTTCGTGATACACACGCACCCAAAAATATTCTCGCATAAAATCATCAATTTCCAAATCACGTATGAACATGCATGCAATACACGAAAACCCAGTTTTCTTTACAAACATGATCATGTATGAAATAATAACATGTACATGCATCCACCTGATCTAATAACCATCAATAAACAATCCAAACAAATCCAATCAACAACTCATCAACAATTAATAATCAATTCAACCAAACCAACCAACAACTCCAATCACAAATCCATCCGACCCCCAAACTCCTCGGACTCAGTCCGGCATGCCAAATAAATGCAGTGAAATTGGTTAGTGCAAAAATACATAAAATTCACGAGAAATCTTTGGAAAATACTTACAGTGCTATATAATAATTTTTCGAGGATCACGGGTGCGCTTGAAGTGGACAAATAGTCGTCGAACAGTGTAAAATACACTGTGGCCGTGGGTCACAGATACCCACTTTTCAACAGTGACAAACGAAGACCCAAATTTGATGGAGTAGGGCCTAGGGAGGTCGGTGAAGCCAATGGTGGTGGTGGTTTGCCGTGGGTGGCAGCGCAAGGAGTGGTTTTAGGCCAAAGATGCACAAATCGGAAATGGACTTGGTGGGGCTTCACCGGTGACGGATCGGAGCTGGGGTTGGGTCCAATGGGTTGCTGGGAGATCGAGGATGAAGTGGTGAAGAGATGGTGGCCGGAGATGGCCCGACGGCGGCGCTGGAGCGAAAGTGACGCCGCGGCTTTGAAGGGATGGTGGTGGTTAACGGCGGCACAAGGGAGGCTGAGATCGGAGGGGTGGCTTCGTCGGCGGATGGGGAAGACGGTGGGCCGGGCGGTGTCGACCACCGCCGGCTCACGGCGGCGCTAGGAAGGGACGAAAAAAACGACGGAAGAGAGGAGGGAGAGAGATCGCGCGGGAGAGAGGAGTCTAGGGGAGAAAAAGAAAAAAGAAAAAAAAAAAGAAAAGAAGAAAAGAAAAAGAAAAGAAAAAGAAAAATAGATGGAAAAGAAATGAGATCCAATCCTCATAAATTGGGTCACGAAAATGATCCAACGGAAACGGTTTTAAAACAGCTAGTGAAATAAAATATTTCAAACACAATGATTATAATTAAAATAAATAATTAAACCCGATAATAATTTAATTTAATTCGAGAAGAAATTAAAACACACAACAATAATTAATTTAAGAAAGCGCTCAAAAAATAATTTTCGCAAACTAAAATCATAAAAATAACCCAATTAAAATTTAATAATTATGAAGTACGAGAAATAATTTTTGCATAAATAAAATTAATTTCTTCATTAAAAATACACTAAAATACGGGCTGTTACACTTTTTTTTTATGTCTTCTTAATCTAAGATTATGGAGTTTTTCCTTTTGTTTAATTTATCACATTCATCGGTCAAACAAGGAGATCGCATTGTATTGTATTTTAAATAAGCCAGCCCTGTAGTAAATATTGTAACTGTGAGAATAAAGAGAGGAATTGTGTCTAATAAAATGGGAACTTATGGGTGCCCAATAGATAATGTCAAGGACTTTGAATGTGCTCATATGGTTCTTAATTGGTAATTTGGTAATGTGTTTCAACTTCACGAATCATGATAGTGATGTAAGATCAAATCCCACCATTACTTGGAATCCATGGATTATTTGTGGCACCCCCACTCCCCCTTATATAAAAACACGGAGATCGAGACGCCAGGATTGTGACAACACGGTCACGCATCCTAACGAAGTGCCAGTGCATGTACATGCAACGGTGTACAAAAAAAATAACGCAGCGGATAGTCAACTAAGTACCATAGTTTATTTACAATCAAAACATCAGTAAAATTTAAATAGTAGTTATACAGTCATCCATAATTAAAATACAATACAATAAATTCAGATAACCAAGCGAGTGATCCCAGATCACTTCTCGGGCGGAGCCGTCTCCTCAGGCTCGTCCTCATCCTCCTCATCTGCATCAAAATCTGCGTTACCACAAAATGGTATCGCAGGTAAGTATAACCCAAAATGACCACGTAATAAAAATGCATTAAATGCAACTAACATGCATGCGCATGAACAAATATGCATTTTTCTCAAATCATCATTTTTCCCGAAAATGATTACTTTCAACACATGCCAAAATCTCATTTTGGCCCAAAATATCCGTAAAACATTTTTCCAGAAAATATTTTACACAGAAATCCAACTCACACTATTTTTTCAGAAAATAGTTCATTAATTCCATATGCACCATGGTCTCCCCTATGGACCATCCGCACGTCCTGGCATTGTAGCGGTGCTCAGTTCCGCGCCGGCGCGTACATGGCCAAGCATCCACACTACGCAACGAGCGATGCCCAGTTCCGCGCCCAGCGCATACGTGGCCAGACATCCTCTAGTCCCCGCCAGCAGAAGGACCACAGAGTCGGCACGAGACCATCTCGTCCGATCCCATTGTCGCCCAGCGACAATCCAGAGGACGTTACTCAGTATATTTCGCTCCCGAGTAACCAGAGGAGCTCCACCGAGATAATGCCCCTTCTCGGCTTGGGGTCGTCATACACACGCACTCAAAAATCTTCTCACATGAAATCATAATTTTCCAAATCACACATGAACATGAATGCAATGCACGAAAACCCAATTTCCTTTACAAACATGAATATGCATGAAATAATGATATGTACATGTACCAACACTAATCCACAACCATCAATAACCAATAACCAATCCAATCAATCCAACCAAACAACTCCAATCACAAATCCATCCGACCCCCGAACTCCTCGGACTCAGTCCAACATGTTCAAAAAAATACAGTGAAATGAGTTAGTGCAAAAATACATTTAAATTACGAAGGTTCTTTGGAAAAATACTTACAGTGCAATATAGCAATTTCCGAAGGATCATGAAGCTGCAAGAAGTGACGTCTGAGCAACGTAACAATGTACAATACACTGTGGCCGTGGGTCACAAATACCCACTTTCAAACGAAGGCAAACGAAGACCCAAGATTGATAGGGTAGGGCCTAGGGAGGTCAGTGAAGCTAATGGTGGTGGTGGTTGGCCGTGGGTGGCGGCGCAATGGGTGTTTTAAGGCCAAAAATATCCAAAACGAAAATGGAGTTGGATGTGCTTCACCGGTGACGGATCGGAGGTGGGGTTGGGTCCAATGGGTTGCCAAGAGGTCGAGGATGAAGTGGTGTGAAGATAGTGGCCAATGGTGGTGCAACGGCGGCGCAGCGGCGGAAAGAATGCCACGGCTTCAATGGGCTCGGGGTGGCTAACGGCGGTGCGAATGGAGCTGGAAATGGAAGGGTGGCGTCACCGGTGGCTGGGGGAGCTGGGGAGCCGGGCGGTGTCGACCACCGCCGGCGCACTGCGGCGGGCTGGGGGAAAGAAGGTTCGAACGGAGAGAGAGAGGGAGAGTGGTCGTGCGCGTGCGCGTGAAGGCCAGGAAGAGAAGAAGAAAAAGAAAAAGAAAAGAAAAGAAGAAAAGAAAAAGAAAAGGAAAAGAAAAATAGAGGGAAAAGAAATGAGGTCCAATCCTCATAACTTGGGTCACAAAAATGATCCAACAGAAACGATTTCAAAACCACAAGTTAAATAAAATAATTTAAACGTAATGGTAAAGTGAAATTAAAATAATTAAATCCCACAGTAATTAATTTAGAATAAAGAGATTTTAAACGTATAACAATAATTAATATTAAGAAAGCACTTCAAAATATAATTCTCACAAACTAAAAATCATAAAAATAACCCACTAAAATCCAACAATTTTAAAATAAGAGAATAAATTTTTGAATCCATAAAAATAATTCCTTCAGTAAAAATACACTAAAATACGGGGTGCTACATTCTCCCCCCCCCCTTAAATAAAATTTCGTCCTCGAAATTGGCAAGGTCAACATTAAGACTAAGACAGGAATAAGATTCAACTAAAAGCAGACTTAAGAACATACCACCAAAATAGTCTGGTAAGGCCACTCTATAAGCAACCAGCCAAACCTTCTCTACGATCTGAAAATGGCCAACATATCTTGAACTAAGCTTTCCTTTCTTCCAAAGCGCTTAACGCCTTTCATAGGAGGGACTTTGAAATAAACCCAGTCACCTACTTCAAAGGATAAGTCTCTTCTTCTCGTATCTGCATAACTCTTATGGCGACATTGCGCTTCCGCCATTTTAGTGCTTATAAACTGAACTTGATCATTCATTTCTTGAATTATCTCAGGCCCAAACAATTTGCTCTCGCCAACTTCATCCCATCACAAGGGCGATCTACACTTCCTTCCATACCAAACTTCATATGGGGCCATCTGAATGGAGGAATAAAAATTGTCATTATAAGCAAACTCAAATAGCAGCAGATGATTTTTCCAACTTCCATGAATTTCCATCACACAAGACCGCAACATAACCTCAAGAGCTTGAGTAGTATGCTCTGATTAACCGTCTGTTTGAGGGTGATACGCAGTACTAAACTTCAACTTAGTGACTAAGGCTGCCTGCAAACTCTTCCAAAAATGGGACGTAAACCGCGGGTCCCGATCCAACACGATACTCTTGGGTACTCCATGCAAACGCATTATCTCCTTGCCATATAACCGAGTCAACTTACCCAAAGAGTCAGTATTATTAATGGGCAAGAAATGAGCACTCTTGATCAACCGATCAACAATCACCCAAATTGAGTCTTCCCACTAGGAGTCCTCGGCAAACCCACAACAAAATCTATAGAAATATCACCCCACTTCCACTCAGGAATAGGGAGAGGTTGAGGTCTACCTTGATGCTCAGCCTTAACTTGACGGCACGTGGCACATTCCTCAATGAACATGGCATTATCCAACATACTCATTTTAGTCCCCCAATGACACATCATGACCAGTATTCCTAGAGTGACTGCTATCCAAAAATCTCATTTCCTCGAGAACCATAATACAACATCCAATAAATTCCAATAATCAAAAGCCCATACAATAATATGTGCCAACTGCAATCAACTCCTATGCTCTAACTTCTAAACCTTCATTGAATTCTACTATTGGAAACCTAATAGCCACTTCCAATGTTAACCATCAGTAACAAATTTTTGCACAACCAAATTATTAATCTCCAATTACAAGTATCTTTTCAAAATTCAAGTCACCACTAATTCCTCAAAATCAACGCAATTTGAACTCCTGATTACAACAAAAATACCACGCTTCTGCTGCGCACTCTGATATTCGCCACATGCATTAAACTTATGTCCTCATAAAACTAACACCATTGAGTTCAAGGTGGCTTCATTCCTACTAACCAACTCTTATCACATTTTGGTAGAAAAATATTCTCTTTCCCAAAACTACGAGTTATAACTCAAATTCCTCAATTAACTCCCGCAGCCTTGATCAAAATCAATTTCCATGAAATACATCTATGATCCTTGACAGAAAATCAATATCAAACAACCTCAACATCCCAAATTGAAAATAAGCAACTTCAACCCAAAATACATTCATCTCATCTACAATAAGAAGCATACTTTAAAAATCTCGATTCCCACCTGGCGAACCAATAAAAGCGCCTATAAAAATTCTATCTGACAGCCTAAACCCCAAAACTCAACACCTACATTTAGAACATCTAATCTAGTGGTGACTAAACTCACAACGAATCACCATTGACATCACCAAAACACTATCAAAAAAAACCTTCTTGGTAACACGAAAATACCACCTGTGGCGCCCCCAATCCCCCTTATATAAAAACACGGAGATCGAGATGCCAGGATGGTGACAACACGGTCACGCATCCCAACGAAGTGCCAGTGTGTACATGCAACGGTGTACAAAAAAAATAACGCAGCGGATAGTCAACTAAGTACCAGAATTTCTTTACAATCAAAACATCAGTAAAATTTAAATAGTAGTTATTCAGTCATCCATAATTAAAATACAATACAATAAATTCAGATAACCAAGCGAGTGATCCCAGATCACTTCTCGGGCGGAGCCGTCTCCTCAGGCTCGCCCTCATCCTCCACATCTGCACCAAAATCTGCGTTACCACAAAATGGTATCGCAGGTAAGTATAACTCAAAATAACCACGTAATAAAAATGCATTAAATGCAACTAACATGCATGCGCATGAACAAATATGCATTTTTCTCAAATCATCATTTTCCCCGAAAATAATTACTTTCAACACCCGCCAAAATCCCATTTTGGCCCAAAATATCCGTAAAACATTTTCCCAGAAAATATTTTACACAGAAATCCAACTCACACTATTTTCCCAGAAAATAGTTCATTAATTCCATATGCACCATGGTCTCCCTTATGGACCATCCGCCCGGCGCGTACGTGACTAGACATCCTCTAGTCCCCGCTAGCAGAAGGACCACGGAGTCGGCACGAGACCATCTCGTTCGATCCCATTGCCGTCCAACGACAATCCAGGGGACGTTACTCAGTATATTCCGCTCCCGAATAACCAGAGGAGCTCCACCGAGATAATACCCCCTTTCGGCTTGGGGTCGTCATACACACGCACCCAAAAATCTTCTCACATGAAATCATAATTTTCCAAATCACACATGAACATGAATGCAATGCACGAATCCATCCGACCCCCGAACTCCTCGGACTCAGTCCGGCATCTTCAAACAAATACAGTGAAATGAGTTAGTGCAAAAATACATTTAAATTACGAAAGTTCTTTGGAGAAATACTTACAGTGCAATATAGCAATTTTTGAAAGATCACGAAGCTGCAAGAAGTGATGTCTGAGCAACGCAACAGTGTAAAATACACTGTGGCCGTGGGTCACAAATACCCACTTTCAAACGGAGGCAAACGAAGACCCAAGATTGATAGGATAGGGCCTAGGGAGGTCGGTGAAGCTAGTGGTAGTGGTGGTTGGCCATGGGTGGCGGCGCAATGGGTGTTTTAAGGCCAAAAATACCCAAAATGAAAATGGAGTTGGATGTGCTTCACCGGTGACGGATCGGAGGTGGGGTTGGGTCCAATGGGTTGCCAAGAGGTCGAGGATGAAGTGGTGTGAAGATGGTGGCCAATGGTGGTGCAACGGCGGCGCAGCGGCTGAAAGAATGTCGCGGATTCAATGGGCTCGTGATGGCTAACGGCGGCGCGAATGGAGCTGGAAATAGAGGGGTGGCGTAGCTGGTGGCTGGGGGAGCTGGGGAGCCGGGCGGTGTCGACCACCACCGGCGCACGGTGGCGGGCTGGGGGAGAGAAGGTTCGGACGGAGAGAGAGAGGGAGAGTGGTCGTGCGTGTGAAGGCCAGGAAGAGAAGAAGAAAAAGAAAAAGAAAAGAAATGAAGAAAAGAAAAAGAAAAGGAAAAGAAAAATAGAGAGAAAAGAAATGAGGTATAATCCTCATAACTTGGGTCACAAAAATGATCCAACGGAAACGATTTCAAAACCACAAGTTAAATAAAATAATTTAAACGTAATGGTAAAGTGAAATTAAAATAATTAAATCCCACAGTAATTAATTTAGAATAAAGAGATTTTAAACATATAACAATAATTAATAATAAGAAAGCACTTCAAAATATAATTCTCACAAACTAAAAATCATAAAAATAACCCACTAAAATCCAACAATTTTAAAATAAGAGAATAAATTTTTGAATCCATAAAAATAATTCCTTCAGTAAAAATACACTAAAATACAGGGTGTTACATTATTAATGGGAGGAGGGCTAAGTTTCCATTTTGTACCCAAATTTTATTATTTATAAACAAAAATTATAATAAAACCCAATTTGCCTTCATATCCACAATGCTTTCTAAGCTCTATGGAAGCTTTTCAATTTTTTTTTTTTGGTTTAATGCCATTGGAAGACACCATTGGATATCGTTTCACCCAACATCTTTTGGACAATATAAAATAAGCCAATTGATGGGAATATATTTTCACTTTTTTTGCATATATATATATATATATTTTTCTTTCATGGGATTTATTTTTTGAGGTAGTATGGGAAGTGAAAACAACTTCATCAAGCTGAAGTTGGACCAAAGAAAGTGTTATATATTCTCATCAAACTGACCACAAAATTGTGATTTGGATACATTTACACTACCACAACTTGCCATTCATGCATTTGAGTTTGACCTATGAATAAATGGGCAATGAAAGCAACACCCCAAAAAGAAATATATATACTGTAAAAAGGGATGAGATGAGGAGGATATCATGTTATCGAGGTTGGGCTGGGTATCTTTCTTAATTCCTTTTAGTTGGGTTAGAGATATGCTTGATCTTATGGAAAAGATTTGAATAAAAAGAACTCAAATCAACTAGGTTTGTACTCATCGAGAAGGGTCCACTCCAAATTTGTAAGCATGCAAAGCTTTAATGCTTTGCCTCAATTTATGTCCCTTCTATGCCTCCTTAGGGTTGGTTCCATGTCCATCTCTCGTTTTCGTTATGTCTATTGAGTGCGTTAAATTCACCAAATAAGAAGTAAATCTACTCTTAAAAAGAGACAAGATATGGACCATATGAAAATGACATTAACTTTGTTTTGATTGTGTTGTTGATTGAGCATATCAAATGCACGTAACATTAGTTTAGGAAAATAACATATCGTACGGATTTAGACTAGTCTTTTCACTTCTATCATACTATGTGGACAAAATATTATTAATCAATCATTAGATTTATTTTTTTTTTTAAATGAGAGATAATCTAATGATTAAATACAAGAAACAATGACACATCAACATATCATGATCGTCTACCATGTTAAGAAAATCCTAACTAAGCAATTATGCTAAGAAAAATGCTATTCTCACCGATAGTTGGGTCCTAATTGAATTGGGTCACGACAATTTTTTTTTTATTTAGTGATTAAAGAAGTGTTTTTTTAATAATATTGTATTTTTTATATATATAAAATGTTTAAGGATAGCACTGCTCTTATGCTAAACATTATCCAACTAAGTTCACAAACTTCATAAATGCAAGTATTTAGGCGGTTTTTTCAAGCTGCAAGTTATTGGGGAGTTTAGACCTCAAAATTTATTTCGGACGAGGGCTATGTCAAATCAATCGTTAGATACATCATCATCATAATCACCTGAGTACTCTAGCATGCCCATTTATGTTCTCTACTTTGGTGCTCTAAAATTGATGATTGTGTTTATGCAAGCACTATGAAACTAGAAGTTTTTTTTTTTCCATGTTTCTGCATACTTCTGTTGGGATAATATATTATTGAAAATCCGCATTTTCAAGTGTGTGGTGTTATTTGGTGTTATTAAAAAGTGTCTAGCTAAATTTATAAAATTTAATGTTTTTAATCAAAATTTAACAAAACTCTAGTGCTCTCAGCAATATCTGTCCAATACATTTTATTCAAGAAAATAGAAATGCATTATCTATATAAATTCATAGCCTGAGTGCTAGTTTTGGTGTTATTGCTTTTCTATTCTTTTTGTTGTGATGAAAGAAGAAGGCTATTCGGGCTGCATGGACTTCATGGGCTATAATTTGTAACCTAAGATTAGGCATTTTCGAATATTATGATGTGGCACATTGACCCGAGCCAATTATGAAACAAAAAAAAGACCACTTGGGAGTTCTCAATTTTCTTCACCCCAAAAATACATCATCCCATATTCTTTTTATTTATTTATTTATTTTTTTTTTACTGCTATCAATTATGAGAGGTTAATTGTTTTTTCTCTTCTTTTGCCATCATGTGCTTCGCCTTCAAAGTCTCGAAAGACATTCTCATTAATTTTAAATGGGGGAAGAAGAAGATCGCAGGCCTTCGACATCGACTTTACATTCATTACAGACACCTCTCAATACATATGGAAATCCAAACGTTGACCACGTGAGTAGGCAGGTTGATGTCTTTTATTTTTTAATGACTTGCATATGACGTGCTCATGAAACACAATTGATTGCATAATTGCAACATCATTTTGATATAAATATGCCCCACCCTCCGTCGTTGAGTAATCTGGAGAACCATAGGCAAGAATTTTCTGAATTTGGAGAATTCGAAGAAAATGCTGGAAGTACATTTTCTGATGTGCTGATGGTATTACACTTTTGTATGGTTTTTATTTCACTATAATGACGCTAATTTTGAATTTATGCTAATCCATCCCTATGTTTCCATGTTTAGAAATGTTATTAGACATAGATGAAGATTTAGAGGGCACAATTGTTGTCCCGGATGATGAGGGTAGGGTTGAAGCACCAAGATCCGATATGGAATTCGAGAGTTTGAAAGAGCTTACTACCTACTATAAGCTATATGCCAAGAAAGAGGGATTTGGTGTAAGGACACAGAGGACTAAGAAAGATGATGCTGAGAGGCCTGTGTACGTGACTATTGGTTGTGTCGGTGGCGGAAAATACCAACCTAAGAACATTAATATCTAAAAGCCGTGGCCAACAACTAAAACTCTTAGGCTATTATTGCACGATTTATAATTTCCGATTTGGGGCTGTTGTTATTTCCTATTTTCTAGGCAATTATTGCACGATTTATTATTTTCAAGCTAGGTTGCTTTGATTTCTGATCTGGGGTTGTTTTTATTTCTGATTTCTAGGTTATTATTGAATGATTTATGTTTTTTGAGCTGGGTTGCTTTGATTTCTAATGTGGGGTTGTTTTTATTTTTGACTTATTCAGTTTGGTTGGTGAACGCTTGGGTGATTTCTAAGTTGTTGGGTTGCTTTGATTTCTAATTTGGGGTTGTTTTTATTTTTGAGTTGCTGATTTTGGTTGGTGAACACTGACTTTAACCTAGTCGACAAGTTTTTACAACCTTGTGGGCAAGTTTTTTCAAACTTGTAGGCAAGCTTTTTCAAACTTGTAGGCAAGCTTTTTCAACCTTGGCTCCTGTTAGGGCTAAGTTCAACTAATTTGGTCGATAATACAATGCTTTCAAGTTTTTTTTTGGTTAATGTATTTATTCAAAAGAAAATCTGCAAGTCCTTTTTGTCCATGATGAGCATGTTATTATTCTTTTGGATGCCCTATTTCATATCCACAAGATGTCATAGATGACCCATCTTTTCATTGCATGTTTTTGTTCCCCACTAGAGGTCACTAGATGTTTACTCATAGGGTTAAAAGTGTAATACCATTAGTCATATAACAGTTTTGATCAGTCGTGTGTGATATACCTCCAGAATTCTTTTAACGTTCAGCACTATGTAACACCCCGTATTTTAGTGTATTTTTAATGAAGGAATTAATTTTATTTATGCAAAAATTATTTCGCGTGCTTCATAATTATTAAGTTTTAGTTGGGTTATTTTTATGATTTTTAGTTTGCAAAAATTATTCTTTGAGCGCTTTCTTAAATTAAATATTGTTGTTTGTATAAGTTTCTACTCGAATTAAATTTAATTATTATCGGGTTTGAATAATTATTTTAATTATAATCATTGTGTTTGAAATATTTTATTTCACTAGCTGCTTTAAAACTGTTTCCGTTGGATCATTTTTGTGACTCAAAATTTGAGGATTGGACCTCATTTCTTTCCCTGTATTTTTCCTTTTCTTTTTCTTTTTTTTTTCTTTTTCCTTCTTCTTCTTTTCTTTTCTTTTCTTTTTTTTCTTCTTCTTTTTTCTCTCCTCTCCCGCGCGCTACGGACACTCTCTCTCTCCCTTCCGTTGTTTTTTTTCGTCCGCCCGTAGCACCGCCGTCGTGCCGCCGTGTGCGACACCGCCCGGCCCATCCTCTTCCCCAGCCATCGACGAAGGTAGCCCTCCAATCTCAGCCCCCCTTGTGCCGCCGTTAACCACCACGAGCCTCTCCAAGCCGCGGCGTCACTTTCGCTCCAGCGCCGCCGTCGTGCCATCTCTTCACCACTTCATCCCCGACCTCCCAACTACCCATTGGAACCAACCCCACCTCCGATCCGTCACCGGTGAAGCCCCACCAAGTCCATTTCCGATTTGTGCATCTTTGGCCTAAAACCACCCCTTGCACCGCCACCCACGGCAAACCACCACCACCATTGGCTTCACCGACCTCCATAGGCCCTACTCCATCAAATTTGGGTCTTTGTTTGTCACCGTTGAAAAGTGGGTATCTGTGACCCATGGCCACAGTGTATTTTACACTGTTCGACGGCTATTTTTTTCACTTCAAGCACACCCGTGATCCTTGGAAAATTATTTTATAGCACTGTAAGTATTTTCCAAAGATTTCTCGTGAATTTTATGTATTTTTGTACTAACCAATTTCACTGCATTTATTTGGCATGCCGGACTAAGTCCGAGGAGTTCGGGGGTCGTTGGTTAGTTTGGTTGAATTGGTTATTAATTGTTGATGAGTTGTTGATTGGATTTGTTGGGATTGTTTATTGATGGTTGTTAGATCAGGTGGATGCATGTACATATCATTATTTCATGCATAATCATGTTTGTAAAGAAAACTGGGTTTTCGTGTATTGCATGCATATTCATATGTGATTTGGAAATTGATGATTTTATGTGAGAGTATTTTTGGGATCGGACGAGAGGGTCTCGTGCCGACTTCGTGGTCCTTCTGCTGGTGGGGACTAGAGGATGCTTGGCCACGTACGCGCTGGGCGCGGAACTAGGCATCGCTCGTTGTGTAGTAGATGTACCCACGAACGTGTTGGGCGCGTAAGTGGGCATCGCTATGAAGCCAGAGTGTGTGGATGACCCATAGGGGAGATCATGGTGCATACACTAAAAATGGACTATTTTCTAGGAAAATAGCGTGTGTTGGATTTTTGTGTAATTCATTTTCTGGGAAAATGTTTTATGGATATTTTGGCCAACTGGGATTTTGGCTTGCGTTGGGAATATTCATTTTCGGGGAAAATGACGTTTTTGAGATTATTGCATATTTTATCATGTGCATGCTTGCTGGTTGTCTCAAATGCATTTTATTCCTGACACCTGTTTGGTTTGTACTTACCTGCGGTACCATGTTTGGTAACGCAGATTTTGATGCAGAGGAGGATGAGGCGAGCCTGAGGAGACGGCTCCGCCCGACGAGTGATCTGGGATCACTCGCTTAACTACTTTATTTTAAATGCATTGTATTTTAATTTTGGGATGACTGTATAACTATTATTTAAACCTCTATTGATGTTTACATTGGACGTAAATTCTGGTACTTTGTTGACTATCCGCTGCGTTATTTTTGTTGTACACCGTTGTATGTACACACACTGGCACTTCGTTGGGATGTGTGACCGTGTTGTCACCATCCGGGCATCTCGATCCCCGTGTTTTTATTTAAAGGGGGTCGGGGGCGCCACACACTAAATGGCACAATTGATGATTCACTTGCTATTTGGGGGTCTTTTCAGATCTTTTCAACTCCTCCAGAATACTCGATAGAAGTTAGGGCATCATTGGTTCAAAAGGTAACATTGATGGAGGCTATAATTAGGCACGGTGGTAAAACAACTAAAATGTAATTAGGAAAAAGAAATTTAAAAAAAATTAAAATGAATCTACCTAGAAGGTATGTGTAACACCCCGTATTTTAGTGTATTTTTATTGAAGGATTTATTATTATTTATTCAAAAATTTATTCTCTTATTTTAAAATTATCGGATATTTTAAATGGGTTATTTTATGATCTTTAAATTGTGAGAATTAAATTGTTATGTTTTCTTAATATTTATTTATTGTTGTACATTTAAATTGTTCTTCTTTTAAATTAATTGATTGTGGGATTTAATTATTTTATTTTCATTGTATCATTACGTTTAAATTATTTTAATTGATTTACTGTTTTAAAATCGTTGCCATTGGATCATTCTTGTGATCTAAGATGTGAGGACTGGACCTCATTTCTTTCCCTCCATTTTTCTTTTTCCCTTTTCTTTTCTTTTCTTTTTCTTTTCTTTTTCTCTTTCTTTTCTCTCCTCTCCCTCTCTCTTCCCTCGCGGACGTCCCCCTCCCTCTCTCTCTCGTGCGTCCGTCGCCTCTCCCAGCCCAGCCGCCGTGCACAACACCGCCCTGCCCACCAGCTCCCCCACCGGCCGGCGACCTCACCCCCCAAATCCCAGCCCCTACCTCGCCGCCGGTAGCCCACACGCACCCCACGAAGCCGCGGCATTCTTTGCGCCATTGCGCCGCCGTCGCGCCACCACCGGCCACCATCTCTTCACCACTTCATCCCCGACCTCCCAGCTACCCAATGGACCCAACCCCAGCTCCGATCCGTCACCGGTGAAGCCCCACCAAGCCCATTTCCGATTTGTGCATTTTTGGCCTAAAACCACCCATTGCGCCGCCACCCACGGTAAACCACCACCACCATTGGCTTCACCGACCTCCCTATGCCCTACCCTATCAATTTCGGGTCTTAGTTTGTCTCCATTGAAAAGTGGGTATCTGAGACCCAAGGCCACAGTGTATTTTACACTGTGTTGTTGCTGAGTCGCTACCTTTTTCAACTCCGTGATCCTCCAGAAATCCTATTATAGCGCTGTGAGTATTTTCCTAAAGAACTTTCGTGATTTAAATATATTTTCGCACTAACACATTATCTGTGAATTGGTTTGTTTTGCCGGACTGAGTCCGAGGAGTTTCGGGGGTCGGATGGATTGTGGACGGAGTTGGTTGTATGTTTGGTTTGTTATTGGGTATTGTTGGTTGTTCATGTACATGGCATATTGCACGCATGATCATGTTTGTAAATAAAACTGGGTTTTCGTGTTTTGCATTCATGTGCATGTGTGATTTGAAAAATCATGATTTCATGTGTGAGAAATGATTTGAATATGTTGAAATGTTTGGATGGACTGGTTTGAGAAAAAGGGAAAGAGATTGTAGGGATGGTGGTAGAGTCCCGTCCCGCCTGTGATTCCCGCCTACAGTACTCTGATATGTATCTATTGTGTGTGGTAAGTATTCATTGTGTGGAAAGGAACTGTAGGGATGGTGGTAAGCAGGGATGGTGGTAGAGTCCCGCTTGTGATTCTCGCCTACGGTGCACGCGATAGAGATGGTGGTAAGCAGGGATGGTGGTTGTGTCCCGCCTGCGATTCCCGCCTACGGTGCACGCGGTAGGGATGGTGGTAAGCAGGGAAGGTGGTAGAGTCTCGCCTGCGATTCCCGCCTACAGTGTCCGATAAATGGTTTGTTTATGTGAATCATTTTCTGGGAAAATGACAGACTATATTTTTGAGCCAAATGGGATTTTTGGCGTGTGTTGGAAATAATCATTTTTCTGGGAAAAATGGTATTTTATGGCTAAATGTATTTTGTCATATGAATGCATGTTGGTAGCATTAATATATTTTTATCCCGAGAGTTGTTTGGTTTATACTTACCTGTGGTACCATTTTATGGTATCGCAGATTTTGATGTAGATGTGGATGACGAGCCTTAGTTTGGCTCCTGTTTGTCGAGATTTATTTTTATTGGTCATTTATGTATTTGTCTTGTAATATATTTTGGGATGACTGTATAACTTTTTAAAGATAATTTCGTTTTGAAAATTTTTATTTAAAATTCTGGTACTTAGTTGATTATTATAATATCCGCTGCGAATTTTTATTGTGCACATTTGCATGTTGCACACACACTTGAGCACATTTCGATGGGATGCGTGACCGTATTGTCATTATCCCGACGTCACGATTCCCCTTCTTTTGTACGTGGGAGTCGGGGCGTCACAGTATGTTTAACTTGTGTCGAGTCCTCTGGATTACTCGATGGAGGGCAGGGCATCCTTGGTCCAAAAGGTGACATTGATGGAGGTTGTAATTAGGAATGATGTTAAAATGACTCAGAATGCACATACGTAAAACAAATTAAAAGGTTAAGGAATCTACCTGGAAAGTATGTTGAACTTGTGTTGAGTCCTTCGGATTACTCGATGAAGGGTAGGGTATCATTGGTCCAAAAGGTAACATCGATAGAGGTTGTAATTAGGGACGGTATTAAAATGACTCAAATGCACGTATGAAAAAAAAATAGAAGTTTAAAAAGAATCTACCTGGAAGGTATGTTGAACTCATGTCGAGTCCTCCAGATTACTCGACGGAGGGTAGGGCATCATTGGTCCAAAATGTGGCATTGATGGAGGCTGTAATTAGGCACGGTGTTAAAACGACTCAAATGCACGTACGAAAAAAAGTTTTAAGTTTCAAAGGAATCTACCTGGAAGGTAGGTTGAACTCGTGTCGAGTCTTTCAGATTACTCGATGGAAGGTAGGGCATCGTTGATCCAAAAGGGTGTCTATTGTATTGGAGGTCGGATTAATTTGAATCAACCTATAAATTTTAGAAAAGTGTTTTGTATTATTCTTTTAATCAATATCTTTTTATCATATTTTGATATGATATCAAATGACTATATTCTAAAAAAGTCAAAAAAAATTATTAAAACCCTCGAAATCAATGGTAGGTAGAACTTTCAAATAAAATAATGGAGCAAAAAAATCACCATAGATATGCAATTCATATGGGATGGGCATATTTCACCCTGTTTAGTGGAGAGACTAGGTTGTAATGTATTTCTTGGAACAAGTCCATGAGATGCGTGCTAGGCGATGACAGCTCCAAGGGTTGCAGATGGAAGCTTCAAACTTCATTCTACAAAAGTGAAGAAAAGACCTAAAAAGCATGAAAATGACTATTAACAGTGTATTCTTCTTCACCGAGCTGAAGCATGCCAGAAAAATTGATGTAAACCATCCCTCAAGGAATTTGTGGAACTTCATAAGCAAAGCAACAAGATCAATAGTAAACCCTGTTTGGATCGTGTTATAATCTCAGCTGTGTAGAAGTATTCTGCTCATGTACTGCATCTACGCATGAACTACGTGTCGTCTAAGAGTACTGGCCCTGAGGTCATATCTCCCAAAATTAAAGCCTTTACTATTACAGACATAACTAAAGTAGGAGTCTGGTTGCAGTTAAGAAGTTCATCTCACAAGCACTTAAATTTTCTATAGTCAACAATTACTGACAACTAATCTTGTGAAAGAGAAGCAAGATCCTTTTGCAATTGAAAACTTCATGGCCCATTTCCTTGAAAAATTTGATTCTTTAACACTTCCCACATTTCTTTTGCAGTCGTCGCATATATGATTGTCCCTGCAATGTCCATCAATACAGAATTCAAGATCCAAGACAGTATCATAGTGTTGCATCACTCCCATACTTCATACAGAGGATCGAAATTGACTGGTTGATTTATGATTCCATTGATAACCCCATCTTGTACTTATCCTCAAAGCTATTTGCATGGATCTACACCATGTGTGTTAATTATTCCCCGTGAGGACTTGAGAAACCAAGACAACCAATCGAATCTCCATTCTGTAAATGATAGGGATTTGCTGATTGATCATCACCATGCATTTGACGATGTAAAACTCTTTGACAAATAAAAGAATTTTATTCTATGTTCACTCTGAATGGAGTTACAACAGGTCTCTGTTTTTATACATGTAAAAGGCTAAAGGTTGTAAGGGTAAAGTAAAGGTAAAAGAAGTAAAGTAACTAACTAGTAAAAAAATAGAAAACCAGTTAGTTACATAATTGAAAATACTTCAATTAAATCACTAATATTTATCTATATAATATTACAAGGAGCAGGCTTCGAACTCTATTTTGTTTGTTGGCCTAACTGACTACATTGTTCTCTTTACTCTTTAGCAACTTTTTTTATTGACAATTTGACCTGAATACGTTGATCAGGTTGAAGCAACCAAGCTTGTCCATGACCTTGGCAAAGTCTGCCAAGGCTGGTTCTTCTTCATGGTAAATGCATTAATGTGGTTTGCATTATCCATTTTATACCTCTGCATATATAGTCGATCTGTGTATGTATAATTAGGTTGATGGCTATCAAGTGATCAATCATGGTGTGCACGAGAGCCTGATGAAGGCAATGATCAAGGCATGTAGTGAATTCTTCAATCTGGCGGAGGAGGAGAAGCAGGAATTTGCAAGGAAGCATGTTCTGGACTCCATCAGGTGCGGCACCAGCTTTAATGCTTTTGTGGACAAAGTATTATTTTGGAGGGATTTTCTCAAGGTTTTTGTACATCCCAAGTTTCATTCACCGACTAAACCCTCTGGATTTAGGTATTGTCTTATCTTTCTTATTAAGATTAACCTCCAAAGTAGAGAACTTCAATATTGCATACCTTAATTAGGCTCCACAGATACTCCATTATCTTCCTAATCTAGTTTTATTTGATTTTCAAACATAAACATATGACGATGCAAATGCACATATCTAGAAGAAATGCCAATTGTAAACTTGTGACAAAGTCGAACGAACTTCTAGTCTACATGGGAACTGACATCTAATCATCGACCTTAAACTGATGGATAATATGCTTTCTAGTTTCCATCTTAGTGGAACCATGTCAATTTAATTTCAATTAGCTCTTGTATTTGTTGCCACAGAGATCGATCTCATTGGCCTTAGTATGGCAAAAGAACTCGAAAACTAGATAGAGACTTGTTGGAAGGAATATCAGTGAGCTTGGGATTAGGAGACGGATATATGGAAAAGGCCATGAATTTGGACTTAATCAGGTTTACAGATCCTGGCTGCAAACTTGTATCCGCCATGTCCAAAGCCAGAAGTAGCACTGGTCATGCCTTCTCATTCTAATCACGGCCTCTTGACACTACTCATACATAATGGGATCTCCAGCCTTCAAGTGGAGCATAAAGGAAAGTGGGTCGATGTAAATTCCATTCCCAATGCATTCGTGGTTAACATTGGTGGCCACTTGGAGGTGAGGTGAGTCCCAAATATTGCACTATAGATATACACACACATTCGTTTTTATTTCATTGATATAATCTCTTTACATCTGCAGTCCATTAATATCGTCCCATCTAATTAACAGAGCATACCCATTACATAAGTGATTCGACCACCAAATCATGATAGCCAACACATTATGCTAAAGGACCCTTTTTTTTTTTTGGAATAGGACGATACTCCAATTTTATTGATAGCCCTCACTTATGGCGGAGGAATACCGTGGTTACAATCAAAATCACCTGAGGGTTACAAATAATCATAAAATCCCAACCCAGGTATGAAAACCAGTATTAAAATCAATCTAAACATTACACAAACAAACTAAGACCAAACAACACAAACAAACATAACATACTTGCATACAAAGATAAAACAATCCAGTTAAGGTAAAGACAAGACAAGATAAGAGAAGCTAAAGGCCCGTTGAAAGAATTGTCCAACACATTTAATATGAGTCTTTTGACATCTTTTGAGAAATACAGAAAATACAACTAACCTGCATAAATCACATCATTGACATTCGCATAAGTATTTTATTTT
This sequence comes from Juglans regia, assembly GCF_001411555.2. Lineage (NCBI taxonomy): Eukaryota > Viridiplantae > Streptophyta > Magnoliopsida > Fagales > Juglandaceae > Juglans > Juglans regia. The sequence goes on from NC_049904.1 coordinate 21,925,509, forward strand.
TTTTTTCCAATGAATAAAAGAAAGCTTAGGTTGAGGTTCTCCACCATTTGATTAGATTCTTGTATAGTAAACATAAATTTAGCAGAGTAATGGCTTCCTTAGACTAACTGTTTTTTTTCATGATGATATAATAATGATGATGTTGAAGAGACTTGGGTACAAAATGGCAAGAATTCATGCTACTCTGTACTTATTTTCAAGTAACTGCATGTACAGAAAAAGGTAAGATTCCATATATACTTGAAACCAGCCTAACCCTTCCCTAATCTGTAGTAAGCATGTCTACAGACAATGATATATATTAACGTCACAATTAAAAATAAAAAGACAAAAAACTCCTCTTCCATCATGCCACAAGAGTGGAAACAATGCTTTTACTTGCCTCCATTGCTTTGAATATGATTTCAAAACCCATTGGATGCTAACGATATTAGCTCCAATGATCAGCTGCAACATATGTAAACTTCTCATTTCTATTAGCTAGCAATCTCATGACAAACTAATTACCATAAAAAAGTCTCATTTCAGGAGAGTCTCAGTTTACTGTAAATATTACCATATGGAAAGCCATAAACATGAAATCAATAGCTATAAACTAACCTTTTTCTATCACATGATTAGCGTCCACTAATATCTTTGAGAAACTTCAATTTGATCTTGTTGAGTGTAGCTAAAACATTTTCTATACCAATCCTCTGTTCAGGCGAGTCAGCACAACAACGCAAAGCCAATCCCATGGTGGATAGCAAACACTCCTCCATTGCAGCATAATCATTTTTGTTGCTTAGTAAATTGGGGTCAACAACTTCAAGTACAGAAAGGGCTAATGATTCTTGTACCAAACACTTCAAGCTCATTTCTCCGGTAAACATATCATCTGTGGGCTTCTTTTTTGTGAAAGTTTCCATCAATAAAATGCCATAACTATACACATCTCCCCTTGTAGAAACAAGTCCTTCAGATCCATACTCTATACATATGTTACAACTTCTCGTGAGAAAATATAATTATATGGTACTAAAATGAAAACGGTCAATACATTATCAAAAGAGAACAATATTATGTGTTTATATGAGAGTATGTACTAGAATGGTAAACATGGAACTTAACCTCACCTGGTGCCATATATCCAATTGTAGCAAGAGTCATTGTTTGTGTTAATGAAACTCCATCACCAAGGAGTTTGGCGATGCCAAAATCAGCGACATGTCCAACCATATCTTCATCTAATAAGACATTGGTAGGCTTCAGATCACAATGAACAATAGGTGTTGCGTAACCAAGATGAAGGTATTCTATTGCTGTTGCCACATCAATCATTATATTTACCCTTTGTAACATATTCAAGCAATGGTTTTCAGAGTACAACCACATATCCAGGTTCCCATTAGGCATGTATTCTAATACCAAGGCTTTGAAGTCCATGTTACAACAAGCGGTAATGATTTTGACAAGATTCCGGTGACGAATATTACGTAATACCTCACATTCTATGTGAAAGCTTTTGAATGCCCCCTCCACTTGCAAATTGAAAACTTTTATAGCAACAGTTGTACCTTCTAAGAGTGTTCCTTTGTAAACAAACCCAAAACTCCCTTCTCCAAGTAAGTTGTTTGTACTGAACCCTTCTGTTGCTCGAATAAGTTCTTGATGTGAAATTCTCCTCCATGTTGCTAAAGCCATTGAATTCGTGTCATGTGACAATTTAGTGTTCCTCTTACAGCGTTTTATTGAGAGAAATACAAGACACACTCCAAGTACCATTAACCCCATTGCAATTGACACATATTTCAGTATTCGTATTCCTATGGCCTTTTTTCCTTTGCATGGGGGGACTTGCATTCGAGCCTCACCACAAAGTCCATTGTTTGAGATGAATGATGCAGCTAGGAAGTGTACAAACTGTCCTCTGGAAGGAATTTCTCCTTGCAGTTTATTGAATGACAAATTTAGATATTTCAAGTATGAGAGTTCTTCTAAGGACTTGGGAATCTCTCCATATAAGTTATTGTAGGAAAGATCTAAAACCTCTAAGCTTACCAATTCACCAACAGATGTAGGAATTGAGCCATCTAGTCGATTGACTGCCAAAGATAGAATGGCAATATTTTTTAGCCCACCAATTGTAACTGGGATACAACCTGTTATTTGGTTTTTTGACAAATCTAATCCTCTCAAGACATTCATATGCCCAATATCTAAAGATAGAGGGCCATTAAGAGAATTTGATGATAAATCAACCAACAAGAGATCTTTAAGCCTCCACAAACTCAAAGGAATTGAAGAAGTTAATTGGTTGAAAGCCAAGTCAAGATTTCTTAGTGAAGTCATGTTATCTATGCATGCAGGAAGGTGTCCATAAAGCTCATTACGACTTAAACTTAGTGTATCCAAGCTTCCTAAATGGCAGAGCGTATATGGTATTGAACCTTTTAGTCTATTACCATAAAGAAGCAAACCTTGGAGCTTGTGCAACCTTCCAATTGAAGTTGGAACAGGTCCTCCCAGTTTATTGTGGGATAGGGACAAACCAATCAGGCTACTTAAATTACCGATCTCTTCTGGAATGTTGCCCTTAATGTTGCAGTCATGTAATTTAAGCATTTGAAGAGAGGTTGAGAGGTTCCCAATGGAATTGGGAAGGATGCCATTCAAGTGATTGTTGTGCAAAAATAAAACTCTGAGCTTTTTGCAGCTCGACAAAGAAGAGAAAATGCTCCTAGGTTCTGGAGACTGAATTGTCAACTTATTTGAGGCGAGGTTCAGAATCTGGATGAGCCTTAAATTACCAATTGTTTTTGGAATTGAGCCAGAGAATGAGTTCCAACTCAAATCTAGAATGAAGAGCTGTGAAGCATTAACAATAGAGTTGGGAATCATTCCACTCAGTTCATTACCACCAAGAGTAAGGATCCGAAGATTTGGAAGAAAAAGGCCCATATTTGATGGAAGGTGACCTGAGAGATTACTTGATACCAACAAAAGATTTCGTAAAGTTGAGATATTGAAGATCTCATACGGAATCGGTCCAGACAAATAGTTGAAGTCAATACCGAATAGCTTTAGTTTTTGCAGATTTCCAATTTGACTCGGTATTGAACCTGCACAAACATGTGAATAATAATTCTTATATATGTTTATTAAAAAAGTGCATAAAGTGAATCATACAAATTAGCTGCAGATCATTCTTGTACAAAAAAATTAAGATAAGACATAAGAACAGAGATTTAAAACATTGTTGAAGTGAGTGAACAATAACCGACGGAATTGGCTATAACGGATTGGAACAGGCTGCAATATTTAGGAGATGGCCAAAATTAGTGGAGAACTGGTCGGTCAGCAGTTCAAATTGAGGGAAACCAACTTCAGTTGGTTTAGATCCGGTTTAAGCCGTGTTCAAACCAGTGAACCGACCGACATATATTTATATATTTTTTATTTTATTCTTATATAAAACAACCCCGTTTAATTTAAGTAAGTCAAATGGCTTATTTTAGCACCATGCAATTAGGAAAAAAAATTAACCCAATGATGTTTGGTTTAATAAACCAATTATACCAAATGGCGTCATTTTGGGTCCAAATGTCCTCCCTCCGGACCCTCCCTCTCCCCATCTTCCTCATTCATCCATTCTCCACTCAGCCCTCACTCGGTCGACGTCTCTCTCTCTCTCTCTCATCTCTTAGAACTCTTGTTGATCTCGCCTCTCCCTCAGTGGGCCTCCGTTTAGTCTGGCTGCATATCTCTCTCCTCTCTTGCATCTCTCCATCCCATCTCTCTCTCTCTCTCTCTCTCTCTCTTTCTCTCTCTCTCTCCATCCCAAACCAACCCCAAACTTTCGAAATGACCAGAACCAGTCCGGTCAGTTCTCTCTCCCATAGTCACTCAGTTTCTAGCAAATAAAAAATTGGTTGGTTTTGTTTCATTTTTGGACGGTTTTCAGCCCTAGTTTGGACTCATGATACCATGTTAATCAGATATATGGGATCCATAATATATATACAAATAAAAAAATATGTTAATTATAACTAATTGATTACCTACCGGTACCGTACATTCCATTTTCATTTTCTGATCATGGTGGAAAAAAAAACATTGCACTGTCAACTACGTACTAGACGTTAATTATATTGATTGCATGTGGTATTGGATAAAAGTATGATCCTCGTTTATCAAGAAAAGTCCTATTCATTAATGAAATGTAAGAAAGAAAGATGCTTATAAGAAAGGAGCTATTAGTGAAGGATTATTTATCCTCTACAATTTTTTTCCTAGACTAAAGCAAAATCTTATAGTTTCCCCGCATGCACATACGTTAATGTTGAGAAATATTTTTTGTGCTTTCGATTGAAAAGGTACTTCTTATAAATCAGATACGATCATAAAACAATCATATATAATAAATCAACGACACGGACACCATATATATTTCGCTAAAACAAGGCTAATTATTATGAGCATACCTTCAAACTTGTTCCAGGAAAGATATAAGTGCTTAAGCATAGTTAAATTCCCTATTTCTGGGGGTAGTCTTCCTGTGAAATTATTCTTCCCCATATCTATAGATTCCAGCTGTGTACATTTTAGCAAGGAGGATGGAATCGTACCTGTACGTACGTGAAACATTTAAGATCCAGAAATTAAATTTGGAGTTTGCAAACCAACTAAAGAATATAATATATAGTCAATCGATGATCATTTAAACCTAAACATACGTACCTTCAAAGTTGTTTTCATTAAGGTATAGCCATGAAAGCATGGTTAAGTTCCCTATTTCTGGGACTACGCCAGAGAAATTGTTCTTGGCGACAGAAAGATATTGTATGTTGGGAAGATGATCAAACATTGGTAGTTCACCAGATAACTCATTATCACTGAGGTCAATGTATTCTAGTGAAGACGCATTGAAGTCAAGGGAGGGCATTGGACCTGAAAGCTTATTTGAGTGGAGGACAATTTGTTGCAAGGTAGGCATCTTGAATATAAAGGATGGTATGGAGCCTGAAAGCTGGTTATATGCAAGACTTATCCGTTGTAATGATGACATGTTTGATAGAGACTGTGGAATACTACCTTCAAAATTGTTACCATTGAGAAACAATATTTGAAGTTTGTTTAGCAAACCCATCCTTGGTGGGATTTCTCCGCTGAATTCATTATAACTGCACTTTAGGATTTGCAACCGATAAAGACGAGACAACTCATTTGGCAATGAGCCTTGAAAGCTGTTGTTTCTTATGTTTAGACTGACCAGGAACGAAAGATTTCCAATGTGCGGAGGAATGGTACCTACAAGGTCCATGTAGGAAAGGTCTAATGCTCTGACTCGGAGATGTTTAGAACCACAGGTAACACCGACCCAAGTGCAAATAGTTGTATTGGAGGACCAGTTGCTTATCAAAACATGGTGAGGGTCATTAGAAGAAACGTGAGCTTTCAATGCAAGAAGAGCAGATTTATCGGTGGTAACGTTTAGAATTTCTGCATTAACAAAGCTAAATAGGTAAGATTGTAGCAAAAGCAGCGTCAGAGAAAGGAGGAATAGGAAAGAAGTTGGGTTCGCCATGATCAGTAATAGCGTATGGGGTCTTGCTAGGTGCTATGCGTACTTATAGGGAAAAAAAACGTACGAGTGCTGTAACGGAAAATGGTAAGGTAAGGTAACGGAAAATGGTAAGTAAGAAATGGAAAGCAAACGAAAAGCTAAAGTAACAGAAAATAAAAGAAACGGAAAAGTAAACAGAGTAGAAAAACGTGCAAGACCCAACATGAAAGAAAATGCCATAACCCATCATCCCCCACCCAGCAACGCCTCTTCGACAAAGAAAATGAAGAAAAACTTTTAGCAAAGTAAAATTTCAGATTTCATTCGAAACATGACGGAAAAAAAATAGCAAAATGAAATTTCAGATTTTTTTAACTTTTTAAATGATGCTAAAATAGAGTTATTAGATTTGATTATATCCTTATCAGAAAAAATTACAGATAGGAAATTGAGTCAATTTTAAGAATATATTATATTAAATGATGATAAAAAGAAATTATAGTTGAATCAGATTTGAGTTTATGCTCTAAAAAAAATAATCAACAGTATAATTAGGACCCTTTAAAATCAAGAGAAATGACTTTTATATTTAAAGAAAATGTACCAAAAACATACACTTAAAACCCCACGCGTGATAGCAAATGAAAAAGTGAGAGCTAACTTATAACCCCACACGTGAAACCCCACACATTTTATTAAAAGAAAAGAAAAAGTGAAAAATGAAAGCAAATAGAAAAAAATTAAATTAAATCAAATTAAATTAAATAAAAATTAAAAATTAAAAAGAAACGAAGAGGACCCATTACCTTTAACTAGTGCGACTCTTCAATCGCCTAGCCTCCAACCACCAGTTACACGTCTTCAATCGCCTCCAACTCAATACTTCTTTTCAGTAAGCTACTGTCTACGAACAATCTATTTTTCTCATTTTAGATTTTAATCTCTTCGCTCATAAATATAGATGCAGTAAAGATGTAAATCTTAATATTGATAAACACTTTAGTTAAATGTGAAGATATGAATTTTTTTCATTCATAATATAATTTGTAAGATTGTTTTTACGTGATTAGAATATTAATCAATGACATTTTCTTTCACGTTGGGTCATGCACATTTTTCTACTCTGTTTACTTTTCCATTTCTTTTATATATTTTCCGTTCTTTAACTTTTCGTTTGCTTTCTTTCTTACTTTACCGTTTACTCTTGACTTCACTTTTTCAATTGCACTCCCGTCTTGTACCTTTTTTTTTTTTAAAGTTCTCTTTAATTACGCGTAGCGAGACCCGTATTAAAAAGAGGATTGCCTTTTCTTTTTGTTTTTTTATAATGGCAGAGTCGTTATACCGTCGTCTTTCTTCCTTAAGGATCAATTTTTACAACTCAAAATTTGGGGGCCATTTGAGGGTGCTGATCAGTACATACAAGAAAATAACTGAGTCGTTTTATTGGGATTGAATATTGAAACGTCAAGACCGCTGTACAAAAATGTGTAATGGAATGTGATTCAAATTTAGGCTTTTGAAAATACTAAACCAACATGTCAGAGTTTACAATAAAAGCTTGGTTAAGTTTCAAATGTGAACTCTGAGGTGCTGTTTGGAGAATCATCTTAGTAACAAATTGATTTCATAAAAATAAACTTATAAATTGACAAGGTTTGATGTGGTATATCAAATTGTAAATATATTTTTAGAGCGTAGTGCTATATATACTTACAATTTTTAATTATATTTTTACTTACAAGACTTATTTTGTCAGTTTTATTTTCAAATTCAAATTTTGAATTTCAAATTTCATAATTTCCAGTATATCAATGACTGACATATAGAGAAATAAGTTTTTTCTAAGTTTTTCTTAAGTACAAATAACATTTTTCATATTTTTATTATAAAGTAGATCTAAATATATCACATTAAATTACATTAGTTTGTGAGTTTATTTTTATAAAATGTTTTTATACTTATTTTTACCTGCAGCACTTATTTCTTGTTTTTTTTTTTTCTAGTTATTAACATTGGATGATTTTACATTTTTGACTTGTTAGTTTTTATTTTTGAAAATCAATGATGACAGAATATTGCTAAATGGCTCGGCCTCTTACCAACTAAAATGGTAATTGTAAAAACGTGAGAATCATCAAGAGTTAAAAATCTACATCATCTTGTAATTTTTTTTATGATTATTTTTATTTGAACTTGTGGTATTCATTATAAGTAAAAGAAATTGATGATCTCTGACGTAAATGGAAGGAACTGATGATCTATTGGTGGATAGTCAGTTTTGGTGGATGTATTTAATTAATATAACAGATGGAAGTGATCCAGTTAAAACCTGTGAGCATGAGTTATAATAATATTTGAAGGATCTATAGCTTTGGCAAGTTGCAAAAATGGCATCAAAATCATGCTTGATGATGTAATTAAGCTTGACATATAATGTGGGCTAGAAAGCATCTGCATCTCTTTGAAGATCAGAAGAGAATCCTTAAGATGCTTCTTACATTAATCTTTCTTCCTCTTTTCCTAATCTGGTTAGAATCGTTTCACTAAAGTCCACTTATTCATATAGAACAACAAGAGAGAGATTAAAAAAAAAAACTTAGTGAAGAAATGGATATTATGAGCGCATCCACAGCTCAAGTACAAGCAAAGAATTACGAGCACATAACACAACACCCTCGAACTTAATTCACTACAACAGAATGTGTCTTTTGTGACAGAAGAAACTGTCACAAAAAAATGGTAAACCGTCACTAAACATATTTGGTGAAGATCAGAAGAGAAATGGACATTTGCTTAAGCTTGACATATAATGTGGGCTAGAAAGCATCTCCATCTCTTTGAAGATCAGAAGAGAATCCTTAAGATGCTACTTACATTAATCTTTCTTCCTTTTTTCCTAATCTGGTTATAATCGTTTCACTAAAGTCCACTTATTCATATATATATATAACAACAAGAGAGAGATTAAAAAAAAAAAAAAAAAAAAACTCAGTGAAGAAATGGACATTATGAGCGCATCCAAAGCTCAAGTACAAGCTCTCCTTCAAGCAAAGAATTACAAGCACATAACACAACACCCTCGAACTTGGAAGCTCTGTAATTGAAGTTATCTCTAGTACTACTGCTCCTCCAAAGTGTCCACCATCGGGTAGAGGAATTAGGAGCTCCTCCCTTTCACCCCCCTCGTGTTGGTAAGGTTGTAAATGAACTAGTTTGTACAATTGTTCGCTCGATATTCGCTCGATTAAACCCAAACCGAGTTTGACTTATGAAAAAAAATAAGATCTACTTGACTCAACTATTCGATTAAGGTTGGCTCAACTCGAGTAAAACTCTTTGAAACTCGCTCATTTATGTCCTACTCTACTCGTTAGATCAACTCGTCCCAACCTTCTTTTTCTCCCTTTCTTTTCATTTCTTCCTTTTATGTTAATGTCCAGAATAAGTTTATCTTTTTATTAAATCATGTAAAAAATAAATATATATCTCAAGACTAATAAAAACATAATAAGAATTAATACTACAAAATTATAATAATGCTTTATGTAAAATAATAAAATTATGCACAATTAAGTTATTATCAAAGATCGAAAGAGAAACTCTAGTTTTTCACCATTTTCCCTAATTTACTGTACAATGAGTGTAGTAGTTTTTCTTCTTGGTTCTCACCGTGTTTACGTTGTGCAACGCATGACTCCCCTCATAGAGGTCATACACACCATTTTTATACATTACCCTTATGTCTCATATATGTGCCTAACACATATTCTTTTACTTTTACTTTTCTATTTATAAGAGACAGAGATAGAATTCAATTACTCTCTCATTTGGCACGAAATTTTTTCACTCATGTATTTGCGATCAATATAAATGGCAGTACAACTTTGGTCATTAAATGTGATAATAGCGACGAATTTGAAGTTTTCTCACTAAGGATAAACCCTTAGCTACGAGTTTTATATCGCCACTAAAATATTACCTTTTGTTAAAATAAATTGGGTAGCAAAAAGTCAATTATTAGACTATAATGGACAAAAAAATTATAGTTCACTAAAACTTATTATTTATGAAAAAATAAAAATCGTTGGCAATACTCTACTACAACAAAATTATTAGTGATGATTATAGTCGTTGCTAGTTCTATAATTATCGTCGCAATTACTTTCTCAGTTGGTGAAAAATTCTCCCACTAATGTTTTTGCAACCAATATAAATGACAGTATAATTTTAACCGTTAAAAGTAATATCAATGACAAATTTAAATTATTTTTTCATTGAAGATAAATTTTTAGTTTCGAGTTTTATTTAATAACTAAAACATTACCTTTTACGAAGATAAGTTGTCACATAAAATTAATTATTAGACTATAAAGGACAAAATTATATCTTCATTGAACCTTATTATTTATGAAAAAATGATGTTTACCTATTAAAAAGAAATTATTTATAAGAAAATGCAACTCGTTGACAATACTCAATTGCAACAAGATTGCTAGCAACGATTACAATCATTGTTAATTCTATAATTGTTATCACAATTACTTTTTCACTTGGTAGAAAATTTCTCCGCTCATGTATTTGTAGCGAATACAAATGACGGTATAATTTTGGTCGTTAAAAGTGATATCAGCAACGAATTTAAAGTTTTTCTCACTGAAGATAAGCTTTTAGCTACGAGTTTTATATCATTGCTAAAATATTACATTTTGCGAAGAAAAATTGGATCTCAAAAAGTCGATTATTAGGTTAAAACTGACAAAAAATTACAATTTCACTAAAACTTATAATTTATTTGCAACTAGTTGGCAATACTCTATTACATCTATGCAAATACCCCTAATAATTACTGCATTTGATCATTTTCGGCGATTTTTAATTCGATGCATTTTCGATGAAATTAAGCCTTCACTTCTAATCAATTTCATCGATAGGCAAAAATTGTCAGAACAAAAAATGCATATTCTCGATGATTTTTGTCTGTCGCAAATGTCCCAAAAAATTACAGAAATGGCTTTTCCGGCATTAAATCGTTGAGAAAAGTCAATTACGACAATATATGTCGTCGCAAAAAGTAAAAAAAAAAATGCCGAAAATGCCTAGATCTTTCAGACAATTACCCGCTGAGAATACATAATAGTGACAATAATTCATAATCGACAGATCGCCGCAAATAAGTTTACTAGACAAAAATATATATTTTCAACGAATACTACACGCTGGAAAAGGTTTTTCACAAAATTTTAAAAAAAAATGCACAAAATAAGACACTCATCTTTAAACCAAAGGTCCAATGCTCCAGTCGATAAACATATCAAAAGCTACAAGATACATCACTCAAACTCAACACATCCAAGCCTGCATCATATCCAAGTACTAAAGGACGAAACATCTAAAACTTATGCAGTTTACATGCCTTTTAAAGATAGTTAAAAGGATCAGATCTATATTTATATATAGATCGGAACAGGAAATTGAAAACTACGTCTCAGAAAATTGAAAACTGCATGTTATTGTGACACGGCCTACACTGAACAACTATTAAGGCTCTTAGTAGTTTAAAGGTAAGTAGTCTTCTATGGCTATCAAACATTGTTTGGTTATGTGAAAGAGAACCAAACATGAGAGATTGGCCTCTAATGCCAAGCAAACACTTCTCTTACTTTCTGTCTTCTTTTTTCCTCTATCCCCTTAGCAAAACAAACAAAACGGCCATGAGCTCCTTTTTATCCAAACACTTTCTAATATTAAAGGCAAATACACATAATATGCTACAAAATCTCTTAAAAACTTGAGGCATAATTGGAATTTGCATGTGGCTAGCTAGTCATTATACATGCATTAGTATTGGTCTATGCATATGCATATGCAAAGTCATATTTGCATAATATGATCCTAAAATCCTTCACATTGACTTATGCATATTCAAATATTTAACTACCTATAAACAGTGCTTATCCAAATTTGGATAACTACTATTCACCCGATAAATCATATTTTAATCATTATTTCTCTCTCCTCCCACTCTCTCTCTCACAATTCTTTCATTTTCTCTCTCTTTCAACAACACAACAAACCTTCACTTGCACATTCATTTTATTATTATAATATAATATATATATTTTTTTCATTTTATTATATTTTTAATATAATATATTAAAAAGTTATATTTTTTATTATTGCATTTGTATTATTAATGTCAAATATATGTAGTGGATGCTAATTATAAAATATATATAAGAAATTGATTTTAGTAAAAAATTAATAATAATAAAATAATAATATTTTTTTATTATTTTGTCTCAAATATGCATAAGCCAATGTGATAATTTTGCTTGAATGGCAAAGTGGATATGTAAAAGTGATAATTTTGCATATGCATCTGCATAGACCAATGTTAATGCTCTAAGAAATGGAAAGCAAACAAAAAGCTAAAGTAACAGAAAATAAAAGAAACAGAAAAGTAAACAGAGTAGAAAAACGTGTATTAAGGCTCTTGCCTCCTCTCAATCTGTTGAAGCACCAAGCTCTGCTGCCTCTTCATTTCAAACCCATTCAGAGCAATACAGCAGCTCTTCAGACCAACACAGCCGCTCTACACATGTGTGTAGCAAACCTACAATGACAGAGGAATAACAGATGTACTTTCTATAGGACAGCTGTCATATATTGCACATGGAAAAGATATCAAAGTGTAAACTTGTAATTACTATAAATACACTATTGTAATAGAAGAAGAAATACGAGTGAGAGCTTTGAAAGAAAATCTGACTTCGTCTTAAGCATTCTGTCAAACACTTCTTCTTCATTCCTTATCTCTGTGTTTAACATGGTATCTTAGAGCCAATGACTAACGTCCAAGCAAACAAAATGACAACTCCAGAAAAAAATTCCCACCCACCCACCCTCATCTTGTCTGCTACACAGTTTGTAAACATCAAACTTACCATTGAAAACTTCCTCCTCTGGAAAGCCCAGATCGTACCCTTCTTGAAAGGCCATCAACTCTTTGGCTATGTTGATGGCTCTATTCCATCTCCCACAGCCTTCATTGATGGAAATCCAAACCTTGAGCACAAGAAATGGGTCTTACAAGATTAGTTGCTCATATCCATCCTTAACTCTTCTCTCTCGGACTCGGTCCTTTCCCAAGTTTTAGATTGTACCAAGTCCCATGAAGTCTGGACGACACTCCATAACTTATTTTCAGCCAAATCAAATGCCCATGTGTTTCATACTTAATATCAGCTTGCTACTCTACGCAAGGGCTCTAAATCCATCACCGATTATTATAACAAAGCCAAATCTCTCTTCTCCTCCTCCTTAGGAGCTGCTGGTCATACCCTTACAGACCAAGAGTTTTCTATTTATCTACTTGCTGGCCTTGGGACTGAATATGAGTCCTTGGTTACAGCTTTAACCACTCGCCCAGACCCTCTCTCACCGCACCAAATTTATAGTTTCTTGCTCAACCACGAATCTCGTTTGGCTCATCAGACTCAAAGTTTGCTTTCGGGTCCTCATTTCTCTGCCAACACTACCACTTCCAAGTTTTCTCCAGGTTCTCAGTCCTCCCATAGGGGCCGCAACTCTTCGTTTTGTGGTGGTCGCCGTGGCCGTGGTGGCCGTCATGGTGGACGCAACACTGCTGCCTCTTCATCTAACTATTTTCAGAGCCGACCTGATACGCATCTTTATTGCCAAGTGTGTAACAAGGCAGGGCACTCAGCTCTTACCTGTTATTATCGCTTCGACCATGCGTATCAAGCCCCTGCGCCATCCTCTCTCGCAGCAAACTTCACAGCACTGCCCCCTCATGTTTCGACGTCCAACTGGTTCCCTGACTCCGCTACAACTCATCACTTCACTGCAAACTTGGCCTCTCTGAATTTGGATTCCACACCATACCAGGGCTCCGACCAAGTGAGCATCGGTGATGGCACCACCATACCCATTCAGTACTCGGGCTCGGCTCAACTTCACTCTCCCTCTGGCAAATTTCTTCTTCATAATCTACTTCATATGCCTTCCATTTCTAGAAATTTACTCTCTGTTTGGCAATTCTGTCTTGACAATCATGTGTACTTTGAATTTCACAGTCATTTTTTTCTTGTGAAGGATTCGGCTACCCAGGCGGTTTGACTCGAGGGACTCGTTGAAGACGGGCTTTATATTCTGCCATCCACCATCACTGCACCCCAATCACCAAGTACATCTTCTCCAAAAGCCTTCTAGGGTTCACGTACCTCTACAACTCAGTGGCACGAAAGGCTTGGTCACCCCTCAACCCGTGTTACCAATCTTACCATCCAGCGTTTTAGCCTTCCTACCACATCCACTCGTGAGACAACTTTCTGTCCAAGCTACACAACAGGAAAGGCTCATGCTCTCCCTCACTCGATATCTCCCACTATCTCCTCTGAACCTTTCAAGTTACTTTTTGCTGATGTATGGGGCCCCGCCCAAGTTTTATCTAGTAATTCATCTCGCTTTTGTTTGTCCATCTTAGATGATTATTCCAAATATTTGTGATTTTTTCTAATGCAATCTAAGTCCAATGTTTCTTCAATTATTCTTGCTTTTCTCCAATATGTGAGTAATGTTTTTTCTAAGAATGTTGTCTCTATTCAAATGGATTGGGGAGGAGAGTTTCCTCCTTTGCGACCTATTTTTCAATCCCGAGGAATTATTCATCGTGTTACTTGCCCTTATTCTCACCAACAAAATGGGAGTATTGAGAGACGTCACCGTCACATTGTCGAGACTGGACTCTCTTTGCTCTCTCATGCATCCATCCCACAAAAATTTTGGGCCGAAGCATTTCAAACAGCCACTTTCTTAATCAACCGCATGCCCACCCCTCTTCTCAACAACAAATCTCCTTTCGAAGTCTTAATGGGCCACCCTCCGGACTATCTCTTTCTTCGGGTTTTTGGATCTTCTTGTTGGCCCAACTTAAGACCTTTCAATAATCACAAACTTGACCCAAGATCCAAAATGTGTGTATATATGGAATATAGCCCAGATCACAAGGGCTATTTTTGTTATCACATTTCCTCTGGTCATACATATATCTCACGGGATGTTGTGTTTAATGATAACCTTTTTCCATTTGCTGCATCTCTCAATCCTGATATCTTGGTTCCCATCAGGCCCATCATTTCCCCCCTCACACCTGTTTTTATCACACCCTCCTCTCAAATGGACACCTTGCCGACTCAGCCCATACTTCCTATCCCCTCACCCACGGCCCAAAGCCCATCAAGACCCACACTCACTTCATCTTCCTCTCAGAACCCTACCTCACAATTACCTTCTGCCGCCGCCAACTCCAATCCCTCGAGCCCTCCCAATCCCGCAAACTTGTCTTCTCCTCTCCTCACTCAACAACCTTCTATCCCTTCTCAGATTACCTTACCACCTCCTCTTCACCCCATGGATACTCGCTCTCGAGCTCTCAAGCACTGTCCCAAACAACGAACAGACGGTACCATACCTTGGCCTCCACCCCGACCCTCTCTATCCCTCATGGAAACACTACCTTTCCTTCCTTCTTCAAACCGTCCACCTCCCGAAGAACCCTCTTCATTTTCTGAAGCATCCAAATATCCGGAGTGGAGATCTGCTATGCAAATCGAGTTCCATGCCCTCTTAAAAAATCAAACCTGGGACTTGGTCCCTTTCACCCCCAATCTCAACGTCTTAGGTTCAAAATGGGTCTTGAAGACCAAAAGGCACGCTGATGGAACCTTGGAACACGGCAAAGCACGGCTTGTTGCGAAGGGGTTTCATCAGCAACCTGGCGTTGATTTCTCCGAAACCTTTAGCCCCGTAGTCAAGCCCGTCACAATCCGTGTCCTTCTTGCTCTTGCAGTCACATACAAATGGCCTCTCCATCAACTTGATGTGCAGAATGCCTTCTTACATGGGGACCTTAAGGAGGCTGTCTTCATGCAACAACCGCCAGGTTTCATCAATCCTGATCATCCCACACATGTTTGTAAGCTAAAACAATCTCTCTATGGTTTAAAACAGGCCCCTTGGGCTGGTTTGCAAAACTCACTGATAGATTGCTTCATTTAGGTTTTCATGCTTCTCGGTCTGATAATTCGTTGTTCATACTGCACACTAACTCTGACTGCATTTATATCCTAATTTATGTTGATGATATAATTGTAACTGGATCTAGTTCCACGCTTATCTCTGATTTTATTGCATCTCTGAGTTCCTCTTTTCCTGTTAAAGACTTGGGCTTGCTACACTATTTTTTGGGAGTTGAAGTTACCAGGGTCTCTAATGGTCTGTTTCTTTCACAGTCAAAATATATAGCTGATTTACTTTCTCGGACTAACATGCTCAAATGCAAACCAATGTCCACTCCCATGTCCACTTCTGTGAAATTATCTGCCATTGATGGGTCCACATTTGAAGACCCGCAACTGTATCAAAGTGTTGTCGGGAGTCTTCAATATTTAGCATTTACTCGTCCTGACTTGTCTTATGTTGTTAACAAGGTCTGCCAGTACATGCATAGCCCTAGAAATTCCCACTGGCAGACAATAAAAAGAATCATGCGTTATCTTCAAAATACTCAACACCTAGGCTTATTCTTGTCTCACTCCTCTTCTATGAAAGTTTCTGCCTTCTCTGATGCTGACTGGGCCGGATGCCCAGATGATCGGAAGTCCACAGGAGGTTTTTGTGTGTATCTTGGTGCTAACTTGGTCTCCTGGGGTTCAAAAAAATAAGCAACCATTGCTCGCTCATTCACCGAGGTTGAATATAAATCCGTTGCCAACACGGCATGCGAGGTTATTTGGATTCAGTCCCTGTTAAAAGAACTTGGTATTTTTTTGTCTGATTCCCCTGTCTTGTGGTGTGATAAATTAGGTGCAACATATTTGTCTATGAATCCTGTACTTCATGCCCGTACCAAACACGTCGAGCTTGACTATCACTTTGTGCGTGAGAGGGTTTCTGCAAAGACACTTCAAGTTTCATTTCTGTCCAGCAAAGATCAACTTGCTGACATCTTGACTAAGCCCCACTCTACCAACAGATTTCTTCAGCTACGATCAAGCCTCACACTTGCTAATGTGCCACTTGAATCGCGGGAGGGTATTAAGGCTCTTGCCTCCTCTCAATCTGTTGAAGCACCAAGCTCTGCTCCCTCTTCATTTCAGACCCATTCAGAGCAATACAGCAGCTCTTCAGACCAACACAGCCGCTCTACACATGTGTGTAGCAAACCTACAATGACAGAGGAATAACAGATGTACTTTCTATAGGATAGCTGTCATATATTGCACATGGAAAAGATATCAAAGTGTATACTTGTAATTACTATAAATACACTACTGTAATAGAAGAAGAAATACAAGTGAGAGCTTTGAAAGAAAATCTGACTTCGTCTTAAGCATTCTGTCAAACACTTCTTCTTCATTCCTTATCTCTGTGTTTAACAACGTGCAAGACCCAACATGAAAGAAAATACCATAACCCATCATCCCCCACCCAGCAACGCCTCTTTGACAAAGAAAATGAAGAAAAACTTTTAGCAAAGTAAAATTTCAGATTTCATTCGAAACATGACGGAAAAAAAAATAGCAAAATGAAATTTCAGATTTTTTTAACTTTTTAAATGATGCTAAAATAGAGTTATTAGATTTGATTATATCCTTATCAGAAAAAATTACAGATAGGAAATTGAGTCAATTTTAAGAATATATTATATTAAATGATGATAAAAAGAAAATTATAGTTGAATCAGATTTGAGTTTATGCTCTAAAAAAAATAATCAACAGTACAATTAGGACCCTTTAAAATCAAGAGAAATGACTTTTATATTTAAAGAAAATGTACCAAAAACATACACTTAAAACCCCACGCGTGATAGCAAATGAAAAAATGAGAGCTAACTTATAACCGCACACGTGAAACTCCACACATTTTATTAAAAGAAATGAAAAAGTGAGAAATGAAAGCAAACAGAAAAAATTAAAAAATTAAAAAAATTAAAATTAAAAAGAAACGAAGAGGACCCATTACCTTTAACTAGTGCAACTCTTCAATCGCCTAGCCTCCAACCACCAGTTACACGTCTTCAATCGCCTCCAACCCAGCACTTCTTTTCAGTAAGCCACTGTCCACGAACAATCTATTTTTCTTATTTTAGATTTCAATCTCTTCGCTCATAAACATAGATGCAGTAAAGATGTAAATCTTAATATTGATAAACACTTTTAGTTAAATGTGAAGATATGAATTTTTTTCATTCATAATATAATTTGTAAGATTGTTTTTATGTGATTAGAATATTAATCAATGACATTTTCTTTCACGTTGGGTCTTGCATGTTTTTCTACTCTGTTTACTTTTCCATTTCTTTTATTTTCTGTTCTTTAACTTTTCGTTTGCTTTCTTTCTTACTTTACCGTTTACTCTTGACTTCACTTTTTCAATTGCACTCCCGTCTTGTACCTTTTTTTTTTTTAAAGTTCTCTTTAATTACGCGTAGCGAGACCCGTATTAAAAAGAGGATTGCCTTTTCTTTTTGTTTTTTATAATGGCAGAGTCGTTATACCGTCGTCTTTCTTCCTTAAGGATCAATTTTTACAACTCAAAATTTGGGGGCCATTTGAGGGTGCTGATCAGTACATACAAGAAAATAACTGAGTCGTTTTATTGGGATTGAATATTGAAACGTCAAGACCGCTGTTCAAAAATGTGTAATGGAATGTGATTCTTGTCAATGGAAGAAAAGCAACTATATAAATTCAATTTTAGTTGTGGTTGATAGAATTCATCCAAGCCAGTAGCTGAAGTTTTTGTAGCAACTGTATAAAAGCGTCGTGAGATTCTGAAGGCTATCATCAATGACAGTTTTTCTAAGCCATTTTTGAAAATAAGTTTTCAGGTTGAAGGGAAAGCTTAACATGCATAATGAGCACTGCTTATCAGGTTGAAGGAGTTAATGTTGAAATTTTGAAATTGAAAAGTATTTATAACGTTGAGATGGGAATATCTTGCAATCCAAAGGGGCCTAAGATTTATAACATTGGGTTTGGCTAAACTCCATGAAGAAGAGAACATCCACATTAGTACATGAGTAGCAGGAACCATGTAATGAGCTGCTTTTTTTTTTTTTTCCCTCATTCTAGGCCCCAGTTTCATAATGAGAAATGATAATTGCAGTCCTGAGTGTGCAAACACCGTGCAATTATTTTGAAAAAAGTGAATAAGTACGAGAACCACATGAAAAAAATTAATTTTTTAATAATTAACCCCTCTTTTTTAAAACGACTACACGGCCTTACGCAAGATTGTATATAGCATTACTCTGTTGCAATATATTTCAAAATCACTGTAAAGTCAATTACTTCCGTAGAAGTAAACTAGAATATGACCACAATTTAGGCTTTTGAAAATACTAAACCAACATATCAGAGTTTACAATAAATGCTTGGCCGTT
Source organism: Juglans regia (assembly GCF_001411555.2). NCBI lineage: Eukaryota > Viridiplantae > Streptophyta > Magnoliopsida > Fagales > Juglandaceae > Juglans > Juglans regia. Next base: position 21,944,526 of record NC_049904.1, read on the forward strand.
AAGTTCCAAATCTGAACTCTGACGTGCTGTTTGGAGTATCATCTTAGTAACAAATTGATTTCATAAAAATAAACTCATAAATTGACATAGTTTGATATAGTACATCAAATTGTAAATATATTTTTAGAGTAGTGCTACATATACGTACAATTTTTACTTACATTTTTACTTATTTTTTTACTTATAAAACTCATTTTATCAGTTTTATTTTCAAATTCAAATTTTGAATTTCAAATTTCATAATTTTCAGTATATCAATGACTGACATGTGGATAAATAAGTTTTTTCTAAATTTTTCTTAAGTACAAATAGCATTTTTCATATTTTTATTATAAAGTAAATCTAAACGTATCACATTAAATTACGTTAGTTTGTGAGTTTACTTTTATAAAATATTTTTACACTTATTTTTACCTGCAGCACTTATTTCTTGTTTTTTTTTTTTTTCTAGTTATTAACATTGGATGATTTTACACTTTTGACTTTTTATTTTTTATTTTTGAAAATCAATGATGACGGAATATTGCTAAATGGCAGCTTGGGCTCTTACCAACTAAAATGGTAATTGTAAAAACGCGAGAATCATCAAGAGTTAAAAATCTACATCATCTTGTAATTTTTTTATGATTATTTTTATTTGAACTTGTGGTATTCATTATTATAAGTAAAAGAAATTGATGATCTCTGACGTAAATGGAAGGAACTGATGATCTATTGGTGGATAATCAATTTTGGTGGATGTATTTAATTAATATAACAGATGGAAGTGATGCAGTTAAAACCTGTGAGCATGCGTTATAATATTTGTAGGATCTATAGCTTTGGCAAGTTGCAAAAATGGCATCAAAATCATGCTTGATGATGTAATTAAGTTTGACATATAATGTGGGCTAGAAAGCATCTGCATCTCTTAATTTGAAGATCAGAAGAGAATCCTTAAGATGCTACTTACATTAATCTTTCTTCCTTTTTTCCTAATCTGGTTAGAATCGTTTCACTAAAGTCCACTTATTCATATATATATATATATATATATAACAGCAAGAGAGAGATTAAAAAAAAAAAAACTCAGTGAAGAAATGGACATTATGAGCGCATCCAAAGCTCAAGTACAAGCTCTCCTTCAAGCAAAGAATTACAAGCACATAACACAACACCCTCGAACTTGGAAGCTCTGTAATTGAAGTTATCTCTAGTACTACTGCTCCTCCAAAGTGTCCACCATTGGGCAGAGGAATTAGGAGCTCCTCCCTTTCACCCCCCTCATAAGTTGTAAATGAACTAGTTTGTACAATTGTTCGCTCGATATTCACTTGGTTAAACCCAAACGAGTTTGACTTATGAAAAAAAAGCAGATCTACTTGACTCAACTATTCGATTAAGGTTGGCTCAACTCGAGTAAAACTCTTTGAGACTCGCTCATTTATACCCTACTCTACTCATTAGATCAACTCATCCCAACCTTCTTTTCTCCCTTTTTTTTTCATTTCTTCCTTTTATGTTAATGTCCAAAATAAATTTATCTTTTTATTAAATCATGTAAAAAATAAATATAAATCTCAAGACTAATAAAAACATAATAAGAATTAATACTACAAAATTATAATAATGCTTTATTTAAAATAATAAAATTATGCACAATTAAGTTATTATCAAATATCGAAAGAGAAACTCTAGTTTTTCACCATTTTCCTAAATTCTGTTGGAAATATTTTCAAAATAGTATATATTATATTTACTATTTATAATATTTTGGGGATTTATTTGGAAGTTATGAATAATTTTGGAAATGGAGAATTTGTAGAAAGTTTATAAGCTATGAATTAGGCTTATAACATTTTAGGTCTAAAGAAATACCATTAGTTGATAATTGGCTTAGTGGTATTGAGGCTTCAAGGTTCACCCAAGGGATTGGGTTTGAGCCATGCCTCCTTCAAATGATGGATTTTTATTGATTTACGAAGAGCCTGCCTGCAGCCCGCGCACACAAAGGCTTATCTCTAGGCAGATAAAATGCCAAAAGTCGCAACAGTCAAGTTTGGAACCTGTGCAAGATGGATGACAAGTAGGGGTGTAACCGGTCCAGTCCGGTCCGGTTTTGGATAAAATCTAGGACCGAACCGGTATGTACCGGTTTTGTATTTTTCAAAACCGATACTTCCGGTTTTACCGGTTTCCGGTCCGGTTCGGTCCGGTTTTTCAGTTTTTTTAAAATGTAAATTTCACAATTTGTCATTAAAAATTTGTTTATAAAAAAAAGAAAATTGATTTAAAAAAAACTGTTTTATACTTTTATTAATATATTAGACTATATAATAGTATTAAATATTAGACTATTGGTATAGTTATAAGTTATATATTAGTATTAGTTATAAACTTTTAGTGATTTAGTATTAACATTTTATGTAATAATTTATAAATTATAATAAGAAATTATTTCATATATGAATATATATGTTATATATAAAATTTCACATAAAAATTTATAATTATACATTATATATAAAACTTATATATATTAATATTTAATATATATAAGATATTTTGTATAAAACTTATATATAAAAATATTATTTTTTATTTTTTTTTAATCAACCGGTTCGGTCCGATCCAAAAAATTCCGAAACCGGAACCGGACCGGAACCGGCCGGTTTTTACGTTTTAAAAACCTGTTCCGGACCGGACCGGTTCAAAATCGGTAAAACCGGTCTGGTCCGATCCGATTTTCCAGTTTTCCGGTTTGAGTTTACACCCCTAATGACAAGGAAGCAATGTGACCGTTGGACTAGGTCCAACCTTTATGTCACTTGGTGACAGGCACAATAAATATACATGTTCGGATCAAATTTCAGAAAGACGAAAAGTTACAACTTTTCATTCACATCCTTTGGCCCTCTATAAATAGACTCATTGACCTATGAATTTTAGTAAGATAAAGAGATTACAGAATGGAATGTTATAGATTGATATACTTCAAAGTGTATAGACTGAACACGTGGATGAATTTCATTGGTTTACAATAGAGTTAGTTAAATGTTAGTTACATGTGCCTCTGTATTGTTATAGATTGATATACTTTGAGTGGAATGAGCAACAGATTTAGAAATAACATTTGCTGCTTGATGATTGGTATTATCATCAGGTTGTGAGTGAATTAAAGATAACAACTTTTGATAATCTTCTTGAGAGAAAGGCAATTGATTAAACTTCTCAAAGGGATTACTCAAAGTTTGACCCGAAACTTGATTAGCAGATGCTTGAAACTTTCCTTTCTGTTGACTATTTGTGAAATTTTGCTTGAATCCGGGAGGATAGCCATGAATCTTGTAACATTTGTCCATTGTATGATTATTCATACCACAATGAGTGCAATACAGTTTTTCTCTTCTTGTCTGCTATTTTCCAAAATTAAACTTTCTCATTTCTGTGTTTGAATCTTGCACTTTGCTCATGAAAGCAACAGTATCCACAATACCATTCTTGCTAATTTCTCTTTGCTTTTCTTCTTGAACTACCAAAGAAAAAACTTTGTTTATTTTTGGTAAAGGATCTAACATTAGAATTTGCCCTCTGATATGAGAAAAACTGTCATTTAAACCCATAAGAAACTGCATCACGTGTTGTCGATCTTGATATCCCAGAAAGATCTTTATTGCACCACAATTGCACTTTTGTAAGGCTCCACATGAACATGTAGGAACTTGATTGTAATCCAACAATTCATCCCATAAAGATTTAAATCTTGTATAATAATCTCATACAGATAAATCTACTTGCATCAAGACTGACAAATCTTTTTGCAATTGATATATTCTTGGACCATTACCTTGAGTAAAACGATTCTTTAAATCCAACCACATATCCCTTACTGATTTCGCACATATTATGCTGCAACCAATCTCCTTTGAGACAGAATTGATTAACCAAGAAGACATCATATTGTTGCATCTTTCCCATAATTCGTATGTATCATCTGTGAAAATTGGTTGATCAATTGATCCATCCACAAATCCAATCTTGTTCTTTGCTTTAAACGTCATGACCATGGACCTGCTCCATGTATGATAATTGTCCCCAGTGAGGATGTTTGACACCAGAATTGTTCCCAGTAAATTCACCATTCCGTAGATGATAACAAGTTGGAATATCATCCATTCTTGAATTAGAAACAGAAGCGTAATTATTTTTCTTATGATACCATGTAACAGAATATTGAGAGAAAGTAGACTAATGATGGGAACCAAGATCCTAGTCTTAAAGATCATTTGCAACTTCCATATGGGCCAAGAAGATCAAGGAGACAATGCAAGGATTGATGCAATCCACTTGGGACGAGTTTAGCAAGAGCCCAACATTCAAGATGGGGCTTGAAGGATGAAAATCCAGCTTTGATTCATTTGATCAACTATGGAAGAGGGCAACGACAAGACTTAAAGGCTTTGGGCTCTTGAAGGGTTTCAACTTATTTAATTCATTTAAATAACTTATTTTATTAGTTTAGAATAATTGAGTCTATTATGGGAAGCACTTAAGGGGGCCTATGCAAGGGCATGTTGGGAAAGTTATTATTTTATTGAACTAGGGTTAGGGTTACTGTAGCCGAGTTACTGTAGCATGCACTGTAGTCGCGGCACTGTTCATCCAGGGGCAGTTTTGGAAGATGGGGATTTATTTTGGCTAGGGTTTCATTAGGTTTTGCTTTAAATACTTTATGTAGCCTCATTTTAATCAGTTTATGAAATTTGATGAATTTGTTCATTGTGAGTTGAGTTTATCTCCTCTTGTTCTTAATTGAACTTTTGAACTTATCAAAGGTAAATCACAACCTTTGTGACATTCCTCCTTTATAATCTGGGTTCTTGAGACGTGTTATTCAACGGGTCTAGATTTTAATATAATCTAGGTTCTTGAAACGAGTTCTCATCGGGTCTAGGTTCTCCATCCATTGACTTGATTTTGGTTTTCTTGGGATGTTTTCAAATTGACTGTGGGTTCAAGGGAATCTATTCCCGCGGGTTCATATCACTAAGAGAATGAAAATAGCTTGAAGAATTGATGTTGATTTCTTTATATCGAATTACAAGTAAATGCTTTGTATTTATACAAAGTCACATGTAACTAACATTTAACTAACTCTATTGTAAACCAATGAAATTCATCCACGTGTTTATTCTATACACTTTGAAGTATATCAATCTATAATATGGAAAGAAGGCAATTTTCGAAATTCTCTCTCTCTCAAAAGTTTTCATTTCTTCAAAATTTGTTATTAGGATCTATTCATTTTGCATAGAACAGATTTCTAATCTCTTGGTTGAATAGCAAAATCTGAGAATATTCGGGGTCTAATTTCATGTGTGCATAACGCAGTTAGACAAATTGACTTGTTCTGAGCTTCATTGTATCTTAGAGGCAAATTTACTTGTAACCTGTGTACATACTGTTATTGGTGGGAGCGAATATTGTCTTAAGGAAAGCGACATTCGTAACGCGCCTTGAAGCAAACTTTTTCTCTCACTATTTTCTATTTTGCAGCCCCTTTGCACCAACAATCTTAAGACAATATTGGATTACTAGTGGCATATAGTTTGAGAGAGTTTGCTTCGAATTTTGTAAAACTTGAACGTTTTAATGAAGCCAAATTTCGATGTTGGCAAAAGAAATGCATTTCCCCTTGGCCAATCTCAAAGTTGTGTATGTTCTAACCACTCATACGCCGTCTATAAATGAAGACGGGACAATCGCTCAAAGTTAGGCAATGATCAAATGGGAACAAGACGACATCTACAAGGGACATATTTACAATGCAATGTCTGACACATTGTTTGATGCGTACCAAAACAAAGCAACTGCCAAAGATCTGTGGGGTGCACTTGAGGCTAAGTATCTCTTAGAAGATGCTACAAGTAAGAAATTTTTGGCTACCAAATTTTTTAGTTATAGAATGTTAGATTCTAGGCTTGTTGTTAAACAATTCAATGAGATTATGCATATTCTTAATCAATTCTCTCAACATGAGATGAAAATGGATGAATCCATATCAGTTTCATCCATTATTGATAAACTTCCTCAATCATGAAAAACTATAAAAGAAGTTTGAAACATAGAAGAAATGAAATGTCTCTAGAAGAATTAGGCCAACATCTTCGTATAAAAGAAGAGATTAGGCTTAGAGGCATTAATGAAGAGTGTGACTCTTTGACTTCCAACATGCACTTGGTAGAGGAATGAAAGACCCACAAATCCGGACAACCCAATGAATCCGAATATGAAAACCGGAAGAGAAATAATAATTTTGGAAGAAAACAAAGTCATTTCCAAAATGAGAATCAAGAATCTGAGAGTAAGTTGCTTCCATTGTGGCAAACAAGGACATTACAAAAGAGACTGTCAATTTCTTAAAAATAAAAAATGGGACTCTGGTTCTACAGAGGATTATGAGGCCATGATCTCTGAGATTAACACTCTTGAAGGAGATAACTCTTGGTGGATTGACATAGGAGCAACAAGGCATGTCTGTAAAGATAGGAGTCTATTCAAGAGGTACGAGCCAATGGAAGATGGCCATGTTCTGTACATGGGGAACTCATCCACTGCCGTAGTTAAAGGCAAAGGGACCATAAAAATGGAGTTTACCTACGGAAAAGTTCTTACTCTCAAGGATGTGTATCATGTACCAGAAGTGAGAAAAAATCTTGTATCTGGTAGTCTTCTGAATAAGTTTGGGTTCAAATTAGTTTTTAGGTCAGATAAATTTGTACAGACCAAAAACGGTAATTTCGTGGGGAAGGGATATCTAAGTGAAGGCATGTTCAAACTCAATATTATTAATTAAATTAATATTTTACTTAATTTATATTATTTGTGTCATTGTTGTTTAGAACACGTTATGAATATGCATGTAAACAAATAAAAAATGTGACTTCCATATATGATTTTTCTATATATTGTTATATTTATATAATGCATTCAAAGAACCAAGTTATTTGGATAGTTGTACAAAACATTTTATGGTATTTGAGAAATATAATGGATTATGATATTGAGTATAACGGATTTTCTTCAGTTATAGAAGGAATATAGATGCCAGTTGAGAACTGAGCATGATGATCACAAATCAACATGTGGCGCCACCGACCCCCATGTACAGGAACACGAGAATCGAGACACCCGGATGATGACAACACAGTCAAGCATCCCAACGATAGTATCAAGTGTGTGTACATGCAACAATGTACAATAAAAACGCAATTGATAATTAAGTCAACTAAGTACCAGAATTTAAACACAATTTAAATATCAGTAAAAGAGGTTTAAAAAGTTATACAGTCATCCAAAATAAATATATTACAAGTTCCAAATATAGATACGAGTGATCCCAAATCACTCCTCGGGCGGAGCCGAATCCACAGGCTCACCCTCAGTCTCATCTGTATCAAAATTTGCGTTACCATGAAACGGTACCGCAAGTAAGTATAAACCAAACAACCCTTAGGAACAAAAATGCATTAACGCAACCAACAACAATGCATGCATATGATGAAATATGCATTATTCTCAAAACATCATTTTCCTCGAAATGAATATTTTCATACACAAACCAAAATCCCATTTGACCCAAAAATATCCGTAAAATATTTTTCCAAAAAACTATTCACATAAAATCTATATCCAACACATGCTATTTTCCCAGAAAACAGTCCATTATTCCATTTTACCGTATGCACCATGATCTCCCCTAAGGATCATCCGCACATCCTGACTTCGTAGCGATGCCCAGTTCCGCGCCCAGCGCGTTCATGGCCAAGCATCCTCTACACAACGAGTGATGCCCAGTTCCAGGCCTAGCACGTACATGGCCAAGCATCATCTAGTCCCCGCCAGCAGAAGGACCACGGAGTCGGCACGAGACCATCTCGTCCGATCCCATTGTCTCCCAGCGACAATCCAGAGGATGTCACTCAGTATATTCCGCTCCCGAGTGACCAGAGGACCTCCACAGAGATAATGCCCTATCTCGGCTTGGGGCCGTGATACACACGCACCCAAAACCATTTCTCACATGAAAACACAGTTTTCTATAAAGACATGAACATGAACGCAATTACATGAAAACCCAGTTTTCTTTACAAACATGATCATGCGTGCAAATATGCAATGTACATGAACAATACAATTCCTAACCAACAATTCAACACAGCCCAAATAAACAATCAAACTTCCTCCACTAATTCATCCGACCCCATACTCTTCGGACTCAATCCAGCAAAACCAATCAAATCACAGTATAATGAATTAGTGCAAAAATACATTTAAATCACGAAAGTTCTTTGGAAAATACTTACAGTGCTATTTTATAATTTCCGAAGGATCACGGAGCTGCAAGAAGTGGCAACACAACAACAAAACAGTGCCAAATGCACTGTGGCCGTGGGTCTCAAAAATCCACTTTTGAACGGGTACAAACGAAGACCCAAGATTGATAAGGAAGGGCTTAGGGATGTCGATGAAGCTAGTGGTGGTGGTGGTTGGCCGTGGGTGGTGGCGTAGAGGGTGGTTGAAGTGCAAAAATACCCAAAACGGAAATGGAGTTGGATGTACTTCACCGGTGGCGGATCGAAGCTGGGGTTGGATGCATTGGGTTGCTAGGAGGTCGAGGATGAAGTGGTGAAGAAATGGTGGCCGAAGGTGGCGCAGTGTTACAGGAAGGAATACTGCAGTGCGGGGAAGGTGAAGTGGGGATTGGTGGTGTAGTGAGGGAGCGAATGGAAGCTGTGATCCTGATTAAGCGTGAGTAGATGGAAGAGAAGGAAAGAGTGAAAAAGGAAAGAAGAAAAAGTGAGAGAAAGAAATGAGGTTCAATCCTCACATCTTCAGTCACAAAAATGATCTAACGGAAACGATTTCAAAACAACAAGTAAAATAAAATAATTCAAACGTAGTGATTAAAATGAAAATAAATAATTAAATCCAACAATAAGTTAATTTAATATGAAAAGAAATTTAAATGCATAACAATAATTAATATTAAGAAAGCACTTCAAAAATTAATTTTCACAAAATTAAAATCATAAAAATAAACCAACTAAAAATCCAACAATTTTAAAACAAGGGAATAAATAAAAAATAATCATTCAATAAAAAATACACTAAAATACGGGGTGTTACATCCTCCTCCTCTTAAATAAAATTTCGTCCTTGAAATTGGCAAGGTCAAATATTAAACTAGGACAGGAATAAGATTTGACTAAGAAGACATAAGGAACATACCGCAAGAGTCAATTAAACAAATACGGATATTGCTCCCTCATGTCGGCTTCTCTCTCCCAAGAGAAATCTTGAGCCAATGGATCACTCCATGCTACTTTTACCAAAGGTATATTGTCTTGGACTTTAACCTTTGCTATTTCCAATCCACAATCTGCGTCGGAATAACTTCATAAGTAAGTTAGGTTGAAGTTGAATGCGTCCAAGGTCAACAAAACGTGACTTTTGTTGTCCAAAACTCCTCTTCAACGACGACACATGGAACACATCATGAACTTCTCCAAAATAGTCCGGCAATGCAACTCTATAAGCAACAAGCCCAACTTTCTCTATAATTTGAAAAGGGCCAACATACCTCGGACTAAGTTTTCCCTTCTTACCAAAGCGCTTAATGCCTTTCATAGGAGAGACTTTTGAGATAAACCCAATCACCTACTTCAAAGGATAAGTCTCTTCTTGTATCTGCATAACTCTTCTGGCAACTTTGTGCTTCTGCCATTTTAGTTCTTATAAACTGAACTTGATCTTTCATTTCTCGAATTATCTCAGGCCCAATTACTTTACTCTCACCAACTTCATCCCGACACAAGGGTCATCTACACTTCCTTCCATATACAATTTCATACGGGGCCATCTGGATGGAGGAATAAAAGCTATTATTATAAGCAACTCAATTAGCGGTAGATGATTCTCCCAACTCCCCTGAAATTCCAGGACACAAGACCGCAACATATCCACAAGAGTCTAAATAGTGCGCTCTGATTGACAGTTAGTTTGGGGGTGATATGCAGTACTAAACTTCAACTTAGTGCCTAAAGCTGCCTGCAAACTTTTCCAAAAATGGGACATGAACCGCGGGTCCCGATCCGACACGATAGTCTTGGGTACTCCGTGCAAACGCACTATCTCTTTGACATACAACTGAGTCAGCTTTCCCAAAGAGTCGATATTATTGATAGGCAAGAAATGGGCACTCTTGGTCAACCGATCAACAATCACTCAAACTGAGTTCTTTCCATAAGGGGTCCTCAGCAAACCCACTACAAAATTTAAGGAAATGTCATCCCACTTCCACTCAGGAATAGGGAGAGGTTGCAGTCTATCAGCAGGTCTTTGATGCTCAACCTTAACTTGACGGCACATGGCACATTTCTCAATAAACATGGCGATATCCAACATACTCATATTAGTCCCCCAGCGGCACATCACGTCCAATATTCCTAGGATGACTATGCTATCCAAAATCTCATTTTCCACAAGAACCTTAATACAACATCCAATAAATTCCAATGATCAATAGCCCTTACAATAATATGCCAACCTCAATCGACTCATATGCTACAACTTCTAAGCCTCCATTGAATTCTACCTTTGGTAACCTAATAGCCACTTCCAAAGTTAACCATCAATATCAAATTTTGCACAACCAGATTATTAATCTCCAATTATAAATATCTTCTCAAAATTTCAAGTCATCACTAATTCCTCAAAATCAGCACAAAATCTAAACTCCCAACTATAACAAAAAATATCACGCTTCTGCTGCACACTCTGATTATTCACCACACGCATAAAATTTATATCCTCATAAAACTAACAGCATCGAGTACAAGGTGTCTCCTTACCTGCTAACCAAAACTCTTACCACATTTTGGTAGAAAACAGTCTCCCCCAAAACCATGAATTATCATTCATATTCCTCAATTAACTCCCACTGCCATGATCAAAATCAATATTCCACAAAATACATCCATTATCATTGACAGAGAACCAGTATCAATCAACTTCCGCATCCCAAATTGAAAATAAGTAACCTCAACTCAAAATACAACTGTCTCATCTAAGATAAGGAACATACCCTAAAAGGCTTGATTCCAACCTGGCAAACCAACAAGAGCGCCTATAAACTTCTACCTGACAATCTGAACCCAAAAGCTCATCACCTGCATTCTGAACAACGTCTAATCTAGCGGTGACTAAACTCACTACGAACCACCATTGACTTCACCAAAACATTATCAAAACCTTCTTGGTAACTCGCCCACCTATTTCTACTCCTATAAGCTAGTATTAACACGACTAGTTCCTTTAATAGCACATCACTATTAAACCTCAAGGCAAGCCATATTGCTCAAATCTTCAATCCACCAAAAGCCATTGCAAAGCACCCATGGATCCTAATGTTTTATTAACTCACATACTTGATCATATTATCCACTGTTGATGCCTAAACTTCAACTTCGAAGATCTTATCATACACCATACATGACGACCCATCAACCTCTCTTCAAGTTAAATAACAATGTCCTTAATTCTTTCAACCGGGTGCTCGGTCTCCAAAGGAAAGTATAGCCTCACAATTTAAATTCTTAGGTGACCTCAAGTCACAATTAATTCCTGAAGATAATCACAATAATTATTGCTAACCATGATTCCATTAAGTAACCCACTTCGACTATACACTTCGATCAACTCACCAAAAACTCCAAGCCAAGGTCTCTTGAATTAATATTATTGTATTTACTCCTCTTCAACACCTACCCAAGCCACTTCTTCCAAGCCAAAAAATGAGACTAGGATTTGCACTCTCCAAAATCCATAAACACTCACCACTACTACGCATCGACCTCATGCACCCTTAGCCAAAACAAAATATGCTCCAAATGTGCAAGTGGTCCATCACTACCATTTCTATCATCTAGAACTATATCCTCGAAATCAACAAGAATTATTTCCTAAATCCGTACCGTCTATTATCCTTAAAATTGATATGGATTAAATCTTTAACCTGTCACTGTAACCTCGAGCTAAAAACAATTAGTTTCCAAACTATAAATTCTCTCTTGAAAAATTCTCATATCAGTAACTCAACTCTCATCAATCCTATTTTAATTCAGCCCTTCAACTCTGCAATTTTAAAACCTTAAACCAGATAAAAATCATTTCCCGAAATCTTGAAGATCAATGACCTTAAATCTAAAACATTCACCTTATAAAACTTGTAAATTCTAAAACCCCAAATGTTATCTAATTGCTTATCAAAGTCGGCAAGATCGAAAACTTCTAATCTAAGTAATTCCTTAATTGCTTGTTGAACCTACCACCTTAAATCCCATAAACTTATTTCCTAAAAACTATGGGGCCTCAAACCTTAGATGAACTTCTCATAAATCCAACATTGAAGTTCGTTGAACTTACAACCTCTTACCCCATAGACTCATTACATAGATTCTACGGAACCTAAGACCTCAATTACCCTAAGCAATTTAAAACTATTCCCCTCCTTAATAGCAACTTGAGTTCCTACTCCAAAGAGTTCACCCAGACCATGTCGTTCCTTTCCATCCTCGATATTAAAACAAACCAATCACAAAGAGTTCAGGCCTACTACACTAAATGTTCAAGCCTAACAATGGCATTCACAGTCGTACCATCTTCCTGCCATAGCACAACTCGTAACCCACCTTTCAACTCCAAACCAAACAAAACAAAACAAAATAAAATAAAATTCCATAAATACAATAACATACGACAAAATGAATAAAACCAATGAAGTAGTTCACAATAAAATAATTAAAACAAATAGAATAACCTACCATAAAATAAAGCAATAAAATAAATAAACAAACAAGTAGTATACAATAAACTAAATAAAACCAATAAAAACCACATACTTTAAATTAAATAATTTCAATTTACAACTTTTAAAATTTCTGGTACCTCACCTAAGAGACATGTGGTTTTACCCAGAACTGAACTGCTCTAATACCACATGTGGCGCCCCGACCCCCATGTACGGGAACACGGGAATCGAGACACCTGGATGATGACAACAAGGTCATGCATCCCAACGATAGTACCAAGTGTGTGTACATGCAACAATGTAAAATAAAAACGAAGCGGATAATTAAGTCAACTAAGTACCAAAATTTAAACACAATTTAAATATCAGTAAAAGTGGTTTAAAAAGTTATAAAGTCATCCAAAATAAACATATTACAAGTTCCAAATACAGATACAAGTGATCCCAAATCACTCCTTGGGCGGAGCAGAATCCACAGGCTCACCCTCAGTCTCATCTGCATCAAAATCTGCGTTACCATAAAATGGTACCGCAGGTAAGTATAAACCAAACAGCCCTTAGGAATAAAAATGCATTAATGCAACCAACAACAATGCATGCATATGATGAAATATGCATTATTCTCAAAACATCAATTTCTATGAAAATGAATATTTTCCAACACACGCCAAAATCTCATTTGACCCAAAAATATCCCTAAAACATTTTCCCAGAAAATGATTCACATAAAATCCATATCCAACACACGCCATTTTCCAAGAAAATAGTCCATTATTCCATTTTACCGTATGCACCATGATCTCCCCTAGGGATCATCCGCACACCCTGGCTTCGTAGCGATGCCCAGTTCCGCGCCCAGCGTGTTCATGGCCAAGCATCTTCTACGCAATGAGTGATGCCCAGTTCCACGCCCAGCACGTACATGGTCAAGCATCCTCTAGTACCCGCCAACAGAAGGACCACGGAGTTGACACAAGACCATCTCGTCTGATCCCATTGTCGCCCAGCAACAATCCAGAGGACGTCACTCAGTATATTCCGCTCCCGAGTGACCAGAGGAGCTCCACTGAGATTATGCCTCATCTCGGCTTGGGGTCGGGATACACACGCACCAAAAACCATTTCTCACATGAAAACCCAGTTTTCAATAAAGACATGAACATGAATGCAATTATACGAAAACTCAGTTTTCTTTACAAACATGATCATGCATGCAAATATGGAATGTACATGAATAACACAATTCCCAACCAACAATTCAACACAACCCAAATACACAATCAAACTTCCTCCACTAATCCATCCAACCCCCATACTCTTCAGACTCAGTCCGGCAAAACCAATCAAATCACAGTATAATGAATTAGTGCAAAAATATATTTAAATCATGAAAGTTCTTTGAAAAATACTTATAGTGCTATTTTATAATTTCCGAATGATCACGGAGCTACAAGAAGTGGCAACACAGCAACAAAACAGTGCCAAATGCACTGTGGCCGTGGGTTTCAAAAACCCAATTTTGAATAGGTACAAACGAAGACCCAAGATTGATAGGAAATGGCTTAGGTGTGACGCCCCGACTCCCACGTATAGGGACGCGAGAATCGTGACGTCGGGATGATGACAACATGGGTCACGCATCCCAACAAAATGCCAGTGTGTGTACATGCAACGGTGTACAAAAAAAAAATAACGCAGCGGATAGTCAACTAAGTACCAGAAATTTAAATACAAGTATCCAAAATAATTTACATTTAAAAAAGTTATACAGTCATCCCAAAATATTACAAAAGATAAATACATAAAAAGTAGGATAATAATTCTCGATACACGAGAGCAATCCCAGATCGCTCTTCCAACAGAGCCAAAGCTTAAGGCTCGTCATCCTCATCTGCATCAAAATATGCGATACCATAAAACGGTACCGCAGGTAAGTAATAATCCAAACAACCCTCGACATAAAAACGCATTAAAGCAACCAACTAACAAATCTCAAAACCTCATTTTTCCCAAAAACAAGTACTATCCAACACACGCTAAAAATCTCATTTTTAGCCAAAACATATAATCCAACATTTTCCCAGAAAATGATTTACTCAAAACTTAACAATATATCGGACACTGTAGGCGGGAATCACAGGCGAGACTCTACCACTATCCCTGCTTACCACCATCCCTACAGTTCCTTTCCACACAATGAATACATAACAGAGCATTGTAGGCGGGAATCACAGGCGGGACTATACCACCATCCCTGCTTACCACCATCCCTACCGCATGCACCGTAAGCGGGAATCACAGGCGGGACACAACCACCATCTCTGCTTTCCACCATCCCTACCGCGTGCACCGTAGGCGGGAATCACAGGCGGGACTCTACCACCATCCCTGCTTACCACCATCCCTACAGTCTCTTTCCTTTTTTCTCAAACCAGTCAATCCAAACATTTCATACATACTCAAAATCATTTCTCACATGAAAATCCAGTTTTCAAATAAACACGTGAACATGCATGCAATCATGTGAAAACCCAGTTTTTAGTTACAAACATGAACATGCGTGCAATTGCAATGAACACAACACGACAACAATATCCAACAACCAACAATGTCAACACAATCCAATCACACAAACAACTTCATTCACTAATCCATCCGACCCCCGTACTCCTCGGACTCAGTCCGGCGAAACCAATCAACAGTTCAAATACAGTGTAATGTGTTAGTGCAAAAATACATTTAAATCACAAGAGTTCTTTGGAAAATACTTACAGTGCAATATAGCAATTTTCAAAAGATCACGAAGCTGTAAGAAGTGACGCCTGAGCAACGTAACAGTGTAAAATACACTGTGGCCGTGGGTCACAAATACCCACTTTCAAACTGATGCAAACGAAGACCCAAGATTGATAGGGTAGGGCCTAGGGAGGTCGATGAAGGTAGTGGTGGTGGTGGTTAGCCGTGGGTGGCGGCGTGGGCAGCGGTTGAAGACCAAAAAAGCCCAAAACGGAGATGTGGTTGGTTGTGCTTCACCGGTGACGGATCGGAGGTGGGGTTGGGTCCAATGGGTTGCCAAGAGGTCGAGGATGAAGTGGTGTGAAGATGGTGGCCAATGGTGGTGCGACGGCGGCGCGCGAGCACAAGAGGTGTCGCGGCTTTGTGGTGCGCGTGGAGGCTAACGGCGATGCAAGGGAGGCTGAGATCGAAGGGGGAAGGTCGCCGGTGGGTGGGGAAGACGGTGGGCCGGGCGGTGCAAGTCACGGCGGCGCAACGGCGGTGGGTTGAGGGTGAACGACGGAAGCACGGGAGAGAGGGAGAAGCAGTTCGAGCACGGGAGATAGGCCGAAAGGAGAAATAAGGGAAAAAGAAAAGAAAAAGGAGAGGAAAGAAAAATAGAGGAAAAGAAATGAGGTCCAATTCTCATAACTTGGGTCACAAAAATGATCAAACGGAAACGATTTCAAAACCACAAGTCAAATAAAATAATTTAAACGTAATGGTAAAGTCAAATTGAAATAATTAAATCTCACAGTAATTAATTAAATATGAAAAGCAATTTAAATGCATAACAGTAAATAAATATTAAGAAAGCACATAAAAATAATTTTCACCATATTAAAAATCTTAAAATAACCCGATTAAAATCCAATAATTTTAAAACAAGAGAATAATTTTTGAATAAAATAAAAATAATCCTTCAATAAAAATACGCTAAAATACGGGGTGTTACATTAGGGATGTCGGTGAAGTTAGTGGTGGTGGTGGTTGGCCGTGGGTGGTGGTGTAGAGGGTGGTTGAAGTGCAAAAATACCCAAAACGGAAACGGAGTTGGATGTACTTCACCAGTGGCGGATCGAAGCTGGGGTTTGGTGCATTGCGTTGCTAGAAGGTCGAGGATGAAGTGGTGAAGAAATGGTGGCCGGAGGTGGCGCGCGAGCACAAGAGGTGCCGCGGCTTGGTGTTGAACGTGGGGGCTAACGGCAGTGCAGGAAGAGCTAAGATTGGAGGGTGGTGGTCACCGACCAGTGGGGGAGCGAATGGGCTGGGCGGGGACGGTGGCATGCGGTGGTGGCTGGGTGGAGGAGAAGAAATGCACAGGGAGAGAAAGGAAGGCGACATCGCACGCGCACGAGAGAGAGAGAGAGAGAGAGAGAGAGAGAGAGAGAGAGAGAGAGAGAGAGAGAGAGAGAGAGAGAGAGAAGAATAAAAGAAAAAGTGAGGGAAAGAAATGAGGTACAATTCTCACATCTTAGGTCACAAAAATGATCCAACGGAAACGATTTCAAAACAACAAGTAAAATAAAATAATTCAAACGTAGTGATTAAAATGAAAATAAATGATTAAATCCAACAATTAGTTAATTTAATATGAAAAGAAATTTAAATGCATAACAATAATTAATATTAAGAAAGCACTTCAAAAATTAATTTTCACAATATTAAAATCATAAAAATAAACCAACTAAAAATCCAACAATTTTAAAATAAGGAAGTAAATTTTTAATAGATAAAAAATAATCCTTCAGTAAAAATACACTAAAATACAGGGTGTTACACAACCAGTGGGTAAATATTTACCCTTAGTGGAGGAGTAATCTCCTGAAATCGAAGAAGCAAGCATGCATGACTTACTCAACCATGATGACTAAGTGTTATCATTGGCTTCTTGAAGCAAAGAGGTAAAGTGGCTACGAAATTATTGATAGAGATCTTGGACTTGACAAAAATAATGCCACCAATGTCTTTGCATTGTGACAGTCAAACTATATTTTCATGGGCCTAAGCCATGTATATAATGACAAGTCTAGGCATATTAAGGCAATTACTCACAGATGGAGTTATAACGATTGATTTTATGAGATATTGCTGGAACTGGCATATCCATTAACTAAAGAACTTGCAAAAGATTTTTATGTGGGACATCAAAGGGATGGGTTTAAAGCAAAAACAATAAAATCACCAATAATGGAAACTCAACTCAACTCATGAACATATCATAACTTGAGTTCAATGAGCAAAGTACGTTATATGTTCGTGATATGTAAGCACTATGATATTAAAATTAGTTTTCAAACTAATATAATCATCCCAAGGTTAGAAGTGCTTGGTACTGTAATGAAAATGAGAGGTTGAGCAATAAGCTCTTAATAGACTTATAACATAGTTATGTTAAAGTGTTTAGTTACAGGACACTTTCGATAAGTCTACCTATATGAGTGTCGGGGTTGGTGCCGCCTCCTATGCGAATTAGGCTTTGTCACTAGAGCGCTCATGAAACCAGGATATAGACACAAGGTCAATCCACGTGTCGACTTTTATTAACTACCCAAAGAGAATTAAATTTATATGTGAAATATATCCGGCTAATCGTATAGAATCGCTAGTTCAAAGCATTGTCTACTATGTCATTCTGGTTAGCTTTGATGTATTTTCACTATGTGAAGGTTCAAGTCCAAAAGACACCTTCATTTATGTATAAGTTTTCCTATTCTAACCAAGGATATATTTTGAAAATGGTGGGGGATTGTTGGAAATATTTTCAAAATAGTATATACTATATTTATTATTTACAATATTTTGGGGATTTATTTGGAAGTTATGAATAATTTTGGAAATGGAGAATTTGTAGAAAGTTTATAAGCTATGAATTAGGCTTTATAACATTTTCGGTCTAAAGATATATCATTAGCCGATGACTGGCTTAGTGGGTATTGAGGCTCCAAGGTTCTCCCAAGGGAATGGCTTTGAGTCATGCCTCCTTCAAATGAGGGATTTTTGTTGATTTACGAAGAGCCTACTCGCAGCCAGCGTGAAAAGGCATGGTGCCAAACAAAGGCTTATCTCTTGGCCAGGTTTCGAACCTATGCAAGATGGATGACAAGGAAGCAATGTGACTATTGGACTAGGTCAACCTTTATGTCACTTGGTAACAGGCACAATAAATATACCTGTCCAGATCAGATTTCAGAAAAATGAAAAGTTAGAACTTTTCATTTTCTTTGGCCCTCTATAAATAGACTCATTGACCTACGAATTTTAGTATGAAAAATAGATTACATAATGGAAAGAAGGCAATTTTCGAAATTCTCTCTCTCTCAAAAGTTTTCATTTCTTCAAAATTTGTTATTAGGATCTATTCATTTTGCAGAGAATAGATTTCTAATCTCTTGGTTGAATAGCAAAATCTGAGGGTATTCGAGATCTAATTTCGTGTGTGCATAACGCAGTTAGAAAAATAGACTTGTTCTGAGCTTCATTGTATCTTGGAGGCAAATTCTCTTGTAACCCGTGCGCATACTGTTATTAGTAGGGGTGAATATTGTCTTAAAAAAATCGACATTCGCAACGCGCCTTGAAGCAAACTTTTCTCTCACTATTTTCTATTTTGCAACACATTTGCACCAACAAATTCACCATACAATGAGTGTAGTAGTTTTTCTTCTCACCGTGTTTACGTTGTGCAACGCATGACTCCCCTCACAGAGGCCATACACAACCTTTTTATACATTACCCTTGTGTTCCATATAAGTGGCTGATTCATATTCTTTTTCTTTTACTTTTACTTTTCTATTTATAGGAGACAGATAGAATTCAATTACTCTCTCATTTGGCAGGAAATTTTTTCGCTCATGTATTTGCGATCAATATAAATGGCGGTACAACTTTGGACGTTAAATGTGATAATAACGACGAATTTAAAGTTGTTCTCACTGAGGATAAACCCTTAACTATGAGTTTTATATCGTTGCTAAAATATTACCTCTTGTGAAAATAAATTGGGTAGCAAAAAATCAATTATTAGACTATAATTGATTAAAAATTATAGTTTCACTAAAACTTCTTATTTATAACAAAATGCAACTCATTGGCAATACTCTACTACAGCAAAATTATTAGTGATGATTATAGTCGTTGCTAGTTCTATAATTATCGTCGCAATTACTTTCTCATTTGGTAAAAAATTCTCTCAATAATGTATTTACGACCAATATAAATGACGATATAATTTTGGCCGTCAAAAATAATATCAACGACAAATTTAAAGTTTTTTCATTAAAGATAAACTTTTAGCTACGAGTTTTATATCGTAACTAAAACTATTAGACTATAAAAGACAAAAAATTATATCTTCATTTAAACTTATTATTTATGAAAAAATGACGTTTACCTATTGAAAATAAATTATTTATGAGTAAATGCAACTCGTTGACAATACTCAATTGCTAATAATGATTACAATCATTGCTAATTCTATAATTGTTGTCCCAATTACTATTTCACTTGGTAGAAAATTTCTCCTCTCATGTATTTGTAGCCTATACAAATGATAATATAATTTTAGCCGTTAAAAGTGATATCAACAACGAATTTAAAATTTTTCTCACTGAAGAGAAAATTTTAGCTACAAATTTTATATCATCGCTAAAATATTACATTTTGCGAAGATAAATTTGGTCTCAAAAAGTCAATTATTAGATTAAAACTGACAAAAAATTACAATTTCACTAAAACTTATAATTTATGTGCAACTAGTTGGCAATACTCTATTGCATCGATGCAAATACTCCTAATAATTGCTACATTTGATCATTTTTGGCAATTTTTAATTCACTACATTTTCGATGAAATTAAGCCTTCACTTCTAATCAATTTCAGGGATAGGTAAAAAATTTTGGAAAAAAAATGCATATTCTCGATGATTTTTGTTCGTTGCAAATGTCCCAAAAAAGATAGAAATGGCCTTTCCGTTTAACATTAAATCGTTGAAAAAAGTCAATTACGACAATATATATCGTCGTAAAAGGTTTAAAAAAAAATTGCCGAAACTACCTAGATCTTTCAGAGACAATTACCCGCTTAGAATACATAATGGTGACAATAATTCATAATTGACAGATTGCCGCAAGTAAGTTTACTGGACAAAAAAATATATTTCCGACGAATACTACTCGCCAGAAAAGGTTTTCTACAAAAAAAATCCCACAAAAGAAGACACTCATCTTTTTTTTGATAAGTAAAAGAAGACACTCATCTTAAAACCAAAGGTCCAATGCTCGAGTTGATAAACAGATCAGAAGCTACAAGATACATCACTCAAACTCAACACATCCAAGTTTGCATCATATCCAAGTACTAAAGGACGAAACATCTAAAACTGATGTAGTTTACATGCCTTTTTAAGATAGTTAAAAGGATCAGATCTATATTATTGGAACAGGAAACTGAAAACTACGTCTCAGGAAATTGAAAACTACATGTTATTGTGACACAACCTACACTGAACAACTATTAAGGCTCTTAGTAGTTTAAAAGTAAAGTAGTCTTCGATGGCTATCAAACATTGTTTGGTTATGTGAAAGAGGACCAAACATGAGAGATTGGCCTCTAATGCCAAGCAGACACTTCTCTTACTTTCTGTCTTCTTTTTTCCTCTATCCCCTTAGCAAAACAAACAAAACGGCCATGAGATCCTTTTTATCTAAACACTTTCTAATATTAAAGGCAGATACACATAATATTCTACAAAATCTCTTAAAAACTTAAGGCACAATTGGAATTTGCATGTGGCTAGCTAGTCATTATACATGCATGATGGTTTAGAAATTATTATACATGCTAGCTAGTCATTTTTTTAAAGGGAATATTGACTGATTAAGAAAGATGATTAGCCATTCTTTGCCTGCTAATTAATGAACAAATTTTGGATGATTGCCTTACTCATTACTTGGTGTGTAAGGAACCTAATTTCTTTGTAATTAGCACAATGAAAGGATAAGCAGTGGTCCATAGATATTATTAAAAACAAGCTGGAATAATAAATAACCAGATTTTATTTATTTTTTCCTGTGATGATCAGAGACTGAGACAAGCTGCCAACACACCATTGAATAAAAGTTGCTTTAAGCTATATGTTGGCATGGTGCATATCTGAATATAAAAGAAATAAGATTTCAACCATGTATTGTGTGAATGAAGCTTATAAAATTAACTCAAACACAATCACTAACTTTATAAGAAGAAGTTATGTGTTGTGCTGGTGGGTATTGAATGGGAGTTGAAGGTAAAGTATAATGTTAGCACTCTAATATCGCCATAAAGTATAATGTGATGTGATTGTGTTAGTTTAATTAATAGAGAGTAATATATAGATTGAGTATGAGTAGGTGTTTGGATTATAATAGAATTTTCAGATTTGTGTTTAAAGTGATTTTTCTTGCATTTTATGCTTATGTGAAGTACATATTATGCATAGTAGTAAGATGGTAACTTAGGCGTGCATTGGAAATAACTTTGCAGTCAACCCAAAATTATAGAACCAATTTTGGAACAATGCAAACCTAGAGCCAATGAGAACAAAAAAATGCATTGACTGAAAGATACAGACCTCAATTTTATTCATGGAGCGATTGATGTCCTGTTCATTGTACAACATATCTTCAACCGAAACTTTGCTAACTTTAGCATAATCAGTCAAAAGCAGCTTGTAGATGGCCATTGTTGGATAAGTCATGAAAATTCGACCTTTGAAGGTGGTCTGAACAAAGTTCCAATACATTAGTTGTCAGCAGGGAAAGAAATGACAGCACACAATTTATGTTAATTCACGAAGTAAGCTAGATACCTTTCCCAGAAAATATGGTAGGGATGCAGCATGATCCAAGTGAAAGCTGGAAGCAGAAGCATAACTTTAGGTTAAACAAAGAGGCAAAACTATACGTTACATCAACATTGTTGGAAGAAAAATACAGCTGTTCTATTTTTTATAAGTAAAATACAACTCTTCCTATTGATAAGTCAATGAAGGAAAATTGCAGAAGAGAAAACCAATTACCAGCACCCAAAGGAGTTATGATAAGTTGATCGTCTTCTCTAGTCACAGATGAATCACGTCTCTTGAGTGATTGTTGTGGCCCTGCTGAAGCCATTCTCTTTTCCTTAACAGAAATGTACCACAAGGCCTTCAATCAAACTGCATCATCTATCAGTGAAAAAAGTTTTAAGTCCCGACTAAAATAATTGTAGAACCGATTCCAACAAAACACCAGCTATCAACTTCCAGCTGAACACCTAATTGAAAAGGCAATAAATTCTACCTTTGGCTGCTAAAGATTTCTAAGAGTTCATAAAGGTAAATTGTTTTAGTAAAAAATGAACAAATACATCAACAATCTAAGTCTAACTAGACACCGTAGTCTACAACTCAAAAATTATTGTTTTATATTTATTTTATTCTACTACGACCCTAGTAATCAAAGTATACTGCCAAAAGAGCCACATCACCAACAACTTCTACAAGCATTGGCTTACTCTTAAGGAAAAATTATTTACTTTAAGCTGATTCTAAAGTAAAATACTCCCCTCTAATAACAAAATTCAAGCACACTCTGATTTCTTTCAAAAATAGAGAAGCAAAACCAGTACCTAAAGCAGCCCCTGTTTTTATAAGCCAAAAATTCAGGCTTCCAGTGCAGTGCTTTCAGAAAGGAGTCACAAAAACTTAATCCTAGCGTCTTCCTATTGCAGTGCTTTCAGTAAAGTCCAACAATGAAAAGTAAAAGTACATGCAGTAGTAACTTAATCCTGGCGTCTTCCTATTGCAGCTAATAGGACTTATGCAGTTATATTATATATATATAATATATATATAAGATCTATCATCCATTTGCTCTAGGTATCCATAGCAAGCCATATAAGGTAAATTATAACTTTATGGAACAAACATATAAATACCTATTCATCCAGCTTTTGGGAATTCTTTACCCCAGATTTAGTGAAACTTTGACTCAAGATAAGAGTTACCCATCAACAAGTATGCAGGCAAGAGTAAATATAAAAAAATCTCTATAAAGCTGTCACGATCTTCCTTTCATCTCCATTTGCATTGCCTGTATAAAAACTCGTAAAGTTTGGGTGCATGCCAATAGGACTTGTAATAAGTCCTTAAAAAATTAAATGTAGATACTTACATGCTTCTCTTACCAATAGTACTACATTTCGTCTAACCTCGAGTTCCCCCTATTGTGATAAGCTTAATGGAAACTACAAAAGGCAAAACATGAACCTAAATAAATTTACAGCCACCCCATTACATGTCAAAAGCCCAAAAAACCAACACCTGCCCAGCTCACTACCACAAAACATGTGTACTTAACCTCCCATTGGATATATATTGCCCAATGCACCATCTTATTACCTTCTCTATAGGTGTGCTGCATAGAAAAAGTGATTATGTCATCCCAAATCTCCAAGAATTTCCAAGGTGGAGTGTCCAGTGCACTAACAAGAGACAAACAATTCTGACTTACAGCTTGTTGCATTTGCAAAGCCAACAGATAGAGTGCAAGAATCTTGAACTCATGAGTTTATTTGGTTTTAACAAAAACATTCAAATCATGTAACCAATGAATAACATGGTTAATTAATGACCGAGTGAGATGATCGCACGTTCATGTTTTGCATAGAATAATCATTGAGGCCAAAGTCCGTTCATGTTTCTTTTGATCTTTTGGGATAAGATGAGATTTAATATTGCTTCATTGATTCCCCCTTAGAAAAAGGATGCAAGCTGGTACAAAATGGCTCAGTATAGCAGACTAAAAGACTAGCTCCCACACAAGTATATTTTATCTTTTAAACTAGCTAGGATTATCTTTTAAACTATTTTTAGTATTTTTAATACCACTAATTTATCTCCATCATTTTCATAAGATTGAAGACCCTGTTATATATGGGACTGACCACCATAACTCATGGTCCTTCAATCTAATATTCACTGATTTAATAATTAAACTACTTATAATATAAGCTAGCCTTAAACGCAATTTTAAAAAAGAAGAAAATCTTGCCATGCAGATCTTGTTACTCATGAGCTTCCAATTTATACATATAAATTAATGCAATTACACTCCAATATTACAGTATTCGTGACTAGAAAATGTTGAAAATTAGAAATTCCATAAATAAATAAACACAAAAGATAAGGATTGAATTCCCTAACACTCACTACAAGAAATAAGGCATATCCCGGCGATTTTGGTTGGAAATAAAATCGCTGCAAAAAGCCTTTAATTGCAACGATTTCTGACTCAATAATATAACACTAAGTTTTGCTAAGAAAGACATATTTATCCAACTACTTGTTCAACTTATCCCCAACACCTTTTTAGATATCCCATGCGAAATAACCTATGTGATTCACATATACACTCAGACCTTTCACAGGAATTTCTGGAAGATTGATACCAGCAAAAGGTTGGAGCTTGCTTAATCACACAAATTTATAATCAATTCTAAAGGAACATGCCAGTTGTAATCTGAAAAGTGTCTTACCAGAACATAAACTAGTCCCTAAACAAAATGTAAATGGTCCCTAAACAGTGCTTTAGTCATAAAAAGATACCAAAAAAATTAACCATATAAACAAGCTGATGTTTAGAAAAAGCCAGCACCCAAGAGTATATATCACTCATCAGATGGACTTACACTCTTACTCACATACACGGGTAATTTTTGGGTTCTAGTTACACACTGGTATAGCTAATACTAATCAAAAAAGTTTCATTAATTTAATACTTTGCCATCTACATTTTGGATCAACTACTTCTATACACTTATCAAGCGCATTTCCCTTCTACGAGATACCATCTACTACTAAATCTACACGTTCAGTATATATTAAAAAAATAAGTAAACTATAATTGTTATAAGAGTATCTTACCAATGTTAATCGGCGGCAATCGAGTAGAGGAGAGGACAGAGGAGGACGCGATCAACGAAACCCTATTAATCGGCTTAGGAAATGTCAAAAGGGGTCATTTTTGAACTGGCAATCGTAGAAAACCGAGAAATACACAGAAAATTGGTGTTTACCGTGCTAAAAGGAAATGTAGAACAGGACAGCCGCGGTCGCCAAATCGGTGGAGGCAGATTCGCTGTTTTTGGGGGAAGAGGAGAGTCGTGTAGCAACAAAAATGGATGGGTTTTGATTAATTTGCAGTTAGAGAGAAAATGGAAAAGACGAATTTGGGGAAGAAAGGGACTCGCGGGATTTGTGAGCACTGCATGGGGTAAAATCAAGGGAAGACGGGGGAAATAGAGTTTTTCGTGCGTTTGGTGCGTGCGTTTAAAAACACAATTCCAGCGATTTATTAATCGTCGCAATAAGTCTACTCCATTTGCAGTGAATTTTTCCGTCGCAATATGACCAAAACTCGCTACAAAAAGACATTTGGAAAAAGTTAATGTTTGAAGTCCGCAGCGAGTCAGCGTTCGTCGCAATACCTTCCAACAGTCATAAAATCACCGCAATAGGCCACAATTCTTGTAGTATATATATCTACTCTATTATAATAATAAGTAATTATCTAATTATAAATAATGTTTTTTGTTTTTTCATTAAGTCCGTTAATTCATATTTTACTAAAACATCTTTAAAATTCTTAACCTTTTAACGTATAACTTTTTTTATAGAATTTAATAAATGATTTTTTTATCAAAAGGTTCTTAAAAACCTTGATTATTTGACGTGTAGCTTCCTTATAGAATTTAATGAATGATCATGTTTTACCAAGAGACCCTAATAGTCCCGCGGTGTACATGAATTGACATCTCTTTTTTATATCATTTTTATTCTGACAGTGTACTAATTTTTCTTTCTTTTTGTTTCAATTTTTTTAAAATAAAAGAATTAAAATGACTTTAATCTTTAGAACATAAATGCTTTAGAGCATTCTCATTGTAAAATTCAATTTTAAGTAAATTTAACTAATAAAATACTTAAAACACTCAATATATAATATTAATTATTAATTTATTTAGAATATAATTATTATTAATATTAATATTGAATATTATTAATTTGATTAGAATATAATTATTATTAATATTTTAATTAATATTTTATTATTATATAGAGGGTAGATAGATAATCTAATATGGATGCAGACTAATACTCATACTTTGCTGAAATTTAGATTTTTTTTTTTTAATCTTGATTTTTGTCTTTTCTAACCTTGTATTTTCTTTTCAAATAAATAAGTTAATGACTTTTTCAATTTTTTTTATTTAAATCATTATGTCAGGTGCACCCCGGGGTAACGCACCTGGGGCTGTTCCCTTGTGTGTATGTGTGTGTGTGTATATATATATATATATATATATATATTAAGATTATAAGTGACAATTATAGTCGTTGCTAGTTCTATAATTATCGCCATAATTACTTTCTCATTTGGTAGGAAATTTTCTCGCTTATGTATTTGCAACCAATATAAATGACGATACAATTTTAATTGTTAAAAATAATATTAGCAACGAATTTAAAATTTTCTTAATTAAAGATAAACCTTTAACTACATTTTTTATGTCGCTACTAAAACTTTCGTTAGTAAAAATAATTTTTCTTGTAGTGTTGACTAAAGTTTGTTCATACTATTAGGAACAATAAAAGAGAAAAGTACAATAAAAAATCACACACGACACAATATTTACATAGTTTGATAACGTGCCTACATCTATGAAACTGTAAATGATTTTATTCTGATGATAATCAAAGATACAGTGCAGCAGTTGTACAAAGGTATAATACAATATATAATATATCCTAACTAGCTAGCTGGGTCGGATTAAAATCACCAAATATAGTAAGTTTCATCCTTAAAAAATTTGTAGACATAAACTTTAATGTCAAATCATGTAAATCTCGTTATCCTTTTATTTACAATTTATGTGCGTTATATACTATTTAAAACATATAATGAGCACCCACTATTGTGTCTTCGTCCAAATATCATCATGGATCACTCGACCGTATTGTTGACATTTGGGCTTAATTGAAAAATGCATCAACATTATATTTATGTATCACTCCCTTCTTATATATTTTTCTCTTTAATAATGAATTTATCTTATGTTAACCATAAAAGAAATGGAATCAGGAGCACATGAACATGATGTATGCGTTAGCTGACCAATAGCTAAAACCATTGACTAATTATTTGGTGAGGCATGATTAAATGTGTGGATCAAAGCTGACCAAACACAGTTGATCAACACAAAAAAAAAAGGATACAAAATAATCAAGCTTGATCAAAATTATAGCAATATGTAAACCTATTAAAAAAACAAGTCATATTTTTATCTTATAACGAGATATTACAACAAAATAGAATCATTATTTAGGATGATTACGGAAGAGTAATGCTATACAATCTCTTAATTTTTATATATCATATTTTTTTAATTTTTTTTTTAGTTTATTTTTTTAAAATTAATTCAATTCTTCTATCTAATATTTATATATTAAATTTTTTATAAAAAAAATAATAAAAATGAAAAATAATGTGATATATGAAAATTATGTAAGTAGTAAGATTGCGTAGATTTTTTTGTCACGGCATCATTGCGAAATTCCTAATATTGCTTTTTTTCAAAAAGTATTATTATTGAGTTATGCTACACGTAAACCTCACATTTTGCACATCACTTAAAAATATGTGATTTTACTCTTTTATCCTTATATTTCATATTTCATATTTCATAAAATATGAAGGTAAAAGAATAAATTTATATACTTTTAAGTGGTGTGCAGAAGTGTGAGGCTTATGTATATAATTTTTCATTATTATTAGGACTTCTTAATTTGGATATGGATCTGAAAAAGAATGACCAGTCAACTAGGAAGCCTTCTCCCCTAGAACCGAAAAACGCGTTGTGAGCCATTATTACAGTCAAAGGCCTGCCTTTAGAACAAAGACAAAGCTCACCAACTAGCAAAGTTCAAAGCTTTTACCCATACCTCGCCATTTCCGCAACAAAACAAAAGAGACCCAAAACGAATACACTTTCATCTGCTTCCTAGGAACATGAATTTCACAATCAACAACAGCCGCCGTAAGACCACATCTTGTTCCCTGCTTCCTCTTGTTTTCCACCGATGAATGATCCTTCCACTATGGACAACTCAGAAACAACAACAAGATCAGCAACGACAACAACGAGAAGCTTTAGCTCTGATGCTTTGTCCACCACTCTCTGCAACTCAATCCAAGCTCTGGGTCGAGGCTTCGATGTCACCTCAGATATTAGGCTCCTATACTGCAAGGGAGCTTCTGGGTCGAGGCTGGTTCATCTTGATGAGGACCACACCAGGGATCTTGTTCTTAACGATGGCGTTGTAGTGCCAAATGTGCCTGTTGACATTGAGTGCTCCATGGGGAATAGTGGCATAGAGAGAAGATCTGTGTGCAGCTTCCATGAGGTGGTTTCTTGATCTATTTTGTTCAGTTGTTTTTATTTCAGTCGTGGTGAGATGTAATTCTTGAATATTTTCAGGGTATAATTATAAAATTCTTGAATATTGATAATCTTTTTCTTTTCTCCGCTTTTTCAGTCGTTGGTGGGTTTGAGATTTAGGTTTTATTTATATCGTTCAATCTGGTTTAGATTTCTCTGGAAACTTGTTTTTCTTTATTTTTAGTTGGTACTGACATAAATATCCGGGATATTGGTTTTCTTCTCCTAGATTTGGTTAGGTCACGAATTATGATTGGTTAACTTTCAACTCGTTTACTCTCGTTGTGAACTGGGCTTGCTGGGTTTTTTGTATTTGTTCATATGAGGGTTCTTCAGAACCATTAACACTGATTTTTAGCTTTCAATCATTGTCTTTTTTTCTTTTTATTTTGCCTTCTAAGATCATTTGTGGATTCCGGTTGTCAATAACAGAATGGTCTAGTATATTGGGACTGCAAATTAAAAAGGAAGTGCATTGAAAATCATAAACCAAAAATGAATAGAACAAAAAAACACTATATACTAAGTCACTCATGAAAAGTTCTGTAAAAATGCAATAACAATTTGCCATGATTCCTTTGTAGAATTATAATCTCTGACCACCATTTTGATCCTCTAACTTGACTCTTATTTGAAATCTGGGTGGTTAAATTGGACCACATTTTAGCCCCTTATAAACTTGGCACTAGTTGAATTATGATAATACAGCTCTAATCTTTTGGCGTTGTTGGGGAACTCTTATATCTGTTTTATTTTAAGGTCATCAAATCATTGGGAGATGTGATTAGAAACTACATGACTTGCCTGGAGACTGGAGTATATCATACTTTTGTAATCTTATGGGTCTTCGGAAAGCAATCAGGTCCTAATTGTGATTGTGTTGTTGATAGTGTTAGAGATATACTCTAAACCTGCATTGCAGTTTGTAGTTCTAAGTATTTAAGCTCCATCACTTCCTTTAAAAAAATACGTCTATTTGAACATTAGATAGATTTGATCTCCTTGAAAAATAATGTATGGAGATAATGGTCCAGTAACTGATAGTAACTAAGTTTTATGCTATTAGCCTAACAACTCTATACTTTTAAAGTTCTTTCCAACAAGCTGAAGGTTTTGGGGCAAAAAAAAATTTATAAGTAATGAAGCATTTTAGTGACGAAGAATAATAGGCATAGTCCAAGTACATAGGATGTATACAAGAGATACATCAATGCTTGATGAACAACTGTTACAAAAAACTCATGGACTCTTAATCTGTATAAATCTATCACTTGTGACCATTGAAATTGAGTGTTGAAAAAGAAAGCTCTAAATTCATCCGTTGTCCACTTGTGATCTTCAAACCTCCCATCACTTTTCCCACCAAAGGCATCATGATAAACAAATGGGAGCCATTATCCAACTTGTTGCAATTTTTGGATTGCCTTGTAAGCCTCTCCAACTTGCTAAGAACTCAACCACTCTTCTAGGCATCCATCCATGCCCATTCTGCCCTATTAAAAAAATATTCCATAGTGTCCTTGCTATCTCTTAGTGTAAAAGTAAGTGATCAACAATTTCACTGTTTCTTTTGCACATATAACACCTGCCCATTACGATAATCCAAAGACACTTTCTCAGGTTGTCAATGAAGAGAATCTTCCCTAAGGAAACTGTCCTTACAAGAAAAGCTGCATTCAGAGGTGTTAATTTTCTGGATACTCATCCAAGGAAAATAACTTGTATCTTGAGTAGCAAGAGCCTGATAGGATGAACAGACAGTGAACTTCCCTTTTTCTTGACAGGGTCCTAAAAAGCTCGCCTGCTTCTCCCACTGTCATTGTA
Source organism: Juglans regia (assembly GCF_001411555.2). Lineage (NCBI taxonomy): Eukaryota > Viridiplantae > Streptophyta > Magnoliopsida > Fagales > Juglandaceae > Juglans > Juglans regia. Next base: position 21,975,494 of record NC_049904.1, read on the forward strand.
GCAGAGTACAACAAACATGTGGTGGATCTCTTAGCTTGTTGGCAAGGTTTTAAGGGGATTCATCCTATTGTTGCTATTTGGAGGATGATCCCTTTATTTTTGATGTGGCGTTTATGGTTGGAAAGAAATGGGCAGTGCTTTGAAGATAGAAAACGTTCGATGGGAGAACTTAGAGAGTTTTTCTTTAGGACTTTGTGTTTTTGGGCAAAGGCTCTTGTTTTGAATGGAGACAATCTTCATGATTTGCTTTTAGCCTATTCTAGTTCCTAGCTTTTAGGTGTTTTCTCTTGTATAATTCCTATGTACTTGGGCTTTAAGGACCTTACCACCACACTAAAGTTCATGCCAGATTGGATGTAAAAAAAGTAAGGGGATCATCTACAATTAAAAGGTGGGATATTATGGGTGTGTCAATGTTTCTTCTACCCGTAGAAAATCTCAAAAAGAAGCCTCCCTCCAAACCTGAAATCATTTTACCATCCATGACCATAAAGAGACAAAATGCTTGATTGAGGAACACCATTTCATCCTAAAGCCACATCTCATAGGTAATAGGACTTTCCCATTCACATGATCATAGGCCTTCTCCATGTCCAGTTTGCATAGTATCCACAGTTCTCCTGACTTGAGCTTACTATCGAAGCACTCATTAGCTATATGTACCAAATCTAGGATTTGCCTATCCCTTACAAATCCAATTTGGGACTTTGAGATAATCATCTCCATTATTGTGCCCATTCTGTTCCCAAAGACTTTGGATGTGGTTTTATAACATCTCATTCACAAGATTGATAGAACGGTAACCACTTACATCCACTGCACCCAGTGTTTTAGGAATGAGTGCTACAAAGGCTGCTTTGAGGCCTTTTCAAATCTCCCAATTGATTGGAACTCTTGAAAAGCGCCCATAACATCATCTTTAAGTACGTCCCAACGTCTGAAGGAAGACCATGGTGAAGCCGTAAAGACCTAAAGCTTTGCCACTAGCCACACCTTTCACCACTTTTGTGATCTTTGTCTCTTCAAAAGGACTCAAGCCACTCCGGGCCCTATTGGTCTATGGTGCTAAATGCTAACCCATCAAGCTTCAAGAACTTCTGGTATTGCTGGTGAAAAAGAACCGATGTGCAAAATTTTTGTTATGTATTGCTGGCTAATGGAGCCAAGGAAAATCGTGGCAATGTGGGGACCAGTGGTGTCTGAAGTTGATTTACAAAGTGCATAGATATATGTGGGCCAAAACATTGGATTATGTCATTATGAGGACATTGAGTAGCATTTCTTGAAAATGATGGTTGTTGGCTTCTAGTTATTCCATTCAATATTGGTGAACATTATTGTTCAAAGATTCTAGTGGAAATGTAAGTAGGATCTCCCCCCCCCCCTCCTTCTTTTTATCTTTGACCCTATCTACAATATCCTGCATGCAACAATATCTATAGGGAAACCATCAATTTTATTCATATATTTCAAATTTGAAGGAAAATAATTAGGGTGTCTCATTTAGGGTTTACTGGTCACCCTATCTTACCAACATCATTAAATGCACTAGCATCATAAACCTTGCTTCATAATTCAGATATTTAGAAGGTTCATTGGCCTTTGTTGTCAATTTGGCAATCAATTTGGACGGGTAGAGAAACTTCAGCTTTGTTCGTTTCTATGACAGCTTTAGCTTTTGACCTTTAGAATCCACTTGTTGTCCAAGAGTTCCAATGTCTAGCTGGGTTGGAGAACACTCAGATATCTTTCAAGGGTAGATTCTGTTGTTGGGAGAGAGAGATTCATGATGTGGGTAGTATCTGAGCTGTTGGGTAGAAGTTATATCTAAAAAGTTGTGGCACAATTTTCCTTTTTAAGTTGGATTTCTGGATTAGGTTTGGCTCACATGAGACCTCAGATAAATGTGTGCTGTTGCTTTTGTGGCACAATTTTGATTTTTACTTTTAGTTATGGATTAGGATTGGCTGACATGAGAACTCAGATAAAGGCATGCTGTTGCTCAGAGATCTGAATAAAAAGAATCATCTGATAATGGACGGTAAAGATCTTTTTTTGAATTGGGATAGTAATCAATGTCCTTGAAAATAATCATATGAGGAAATCCTGGATTGCCTAGTTTGTCATATATGATATGGAAAAAAGAGGCCTGTTGGTCAGGGAAAATGCATTTTTGTTTCAATGGCAGATGCTGATTTTCTTCTGCTGCAGTTCTAGTATAGCAACCAATTAGTCTTTATATAGACCAGGCTGGCAGCAAGCAACCAAGCAACTGTCAAAGTATCTTTTGAAGATCAATAGACATTTAGTTAAGCATTTGGAAACCCTATTAAAATGTATTATTTTTTTCTTCTTGGAAAAAGGGAACCTAAGACCTAACCAGACATCACTCAACCCCTTTACAACTGGTAATTGGATTACAGTTGCGTTATGTTGCTGGTTTGCCATTATTTTGAATTCTAGTCTGAATCTGCAAACTGAATTTTTTTTAAGCTTCAGCTTCTTTGGAGCATATAATGGAGAAGGTCATTGGTAAACAGCTTCCCCTCTGTTTGAGCAAGTTGATGTTTGCAGGGATAGAGCTGTCTTTGGTAATGATGAAGCCTTATATTTTTTCTTGAGTTCATTATCTGATTGGATGACTGCTTTAGGCACCACCCATTTCATTTCATCTTTAGATTTTGTGATCTTATGAACTTCAGATTGTAACTTTTAGGAGCTGCTCTAGTGCTCCACCTGTGTACTTGTGCATTCTCCCCTTATAAATATTTATTCTTATATAAGAAAATGACAAGTTATGGAAGCCAAACCACGATGGTCCTTCAAGCATTCTTTAAGCATATTCATAGCCAATATCACTATATGTACTCTAACAAGGGCACTCCAATGATATTCTTGTTGAATGTGAGCTCCCAAAGCTGTGGATGGGTCTTTATTTGTATTTTTTTCACTTTTGTTTTTCCAGTATACTTCAATTTGCTTAGATGTATAACTTATAATTTCAAACTTATTAGGAGCACCGTAGTTCTGTTTATTGATCTATATTTGCAAAAGAATTGATGATATCTTTTTTTTTTTCTTATCAGTAAAAGATAAATATTATATATATGAATGAAATAGGTATAGACCTTGTACACAGGAAGTATACAAAAGTACTCCTAATTACATTCTAAGAACGATAAAATAAAGACAATAATTCCTGGATATTATCCCCATCGAATACAATAGTAGAAAACCGACACATTAAAGTATGGAGAAAAAAATTCTTTAACTTGGTCATTGAGCGTTCCTTATCTTCAAAGCAACGTGCGTTCCTTTCTAACCAAATACACCTCATAATACACAACGGAATCATCTTCCATACTGCTACCACTTGATGACTACCTTGCATATTTGGCCAACACCCCAACAAATCCACCACCCTCATAGGCATAACCCAAGCAACATCAACCCTTACAAAGATTTCATCCCACAACACCCTTGCAAACTAACAGTGTAATAATAGATGATCCACAGATTCTCCATTCTTTTTGCACATGTAACACCAATTCAACACTACACAACCTCTCTTTCTCAGATTTTCAGTGGTCAATATCTTCCCAAGAGCAGTACTCCAAACAAAAAAAGAAACTTTCGAAAGCACACGAGATCTCCAAATACTCTTCCAGGGAAACTGAATACTACCTCATTGTGTTGTTAAGATATTGTAATACGCCTTCACTGTACATATCTTGTGGTTGTTAGTCCGCCACTTCAAACTATCTCGCTGCGCCGTAGGAATCTCCATTGAGTATAATAGGCTGAAAAATTCTAATACTATAGGTAATTCCCAATCATGGAAATCCCTAATAAAAAGAACATTCCATTGCTGCACACCATGAGAGTATACACGCACATCTGCCACTGAAGCTTCCCCATTAACTGCAATACGATGTAAGGCCGGAAAAACCCTTTCCAAAGCATAATCTCCACACCACACGTCTCGCCAAAATCTAATACAAACGCCCTCACCAGCCACAAAGCGTATTTGATTTACAAACCCTGGCTATCCCTTCCTTATGTACTTCCATAAACCCACACCATACCTCCCTCCCACTTCCTTAGAGCACCAACCACCCCAATCGGCCCCATATCTAGCATCAATAGTTTCCTTCCACAATGATCCCCTCTCCATATGATATCTCCATAACCATTTTTCCAATAATGCTTTATTAAAAATTCTCAAATTACATACTCCCAACCCCCCATTCACAACTGAGGCACATACGGTTTTCCATTTAACAAGATGGAACTTCTTTTCCTCCCCCATACCTCCCCATAAAAAAGCCCTGAAAAGTTTCTCCAATCTATTCACCAGCCCTACAGGCATAGGAAACAAAGATAGAGCATATCCATTGATGATATCTTGCGGTCATAATCTTATTTCTAGATTAATTCAAGTCATTATATTCTCACTTAATTGTTCGTCATGAAGAACGATCCTTGGTTTTCATACATTCATAAACCACTGTTTGTTGTTTCTGTATTTGGTATCATGCCTATGTTTTGTATGTTGTAAATCATTCATGCAAAGATGTTTTGGATTTTTTTCTCCTGATACAATCAAACAATTTACCTCTTTTTGTTTTTAGCCTATCAGTGTTTAATTGATGCCTTTGTTACTGAAATTCCAGATGGCAGAATATTTTAATAAGAAAGCAGGTGTATCAGGACGCATCCCACTGGGGAGTTTTAATGCGATGTTCAATTTCACTGGTTCTTGGCAAATTGATGAAGCAGCTACGAAATCTCTTGCTATGGTCGGATACATCATTCCCCTGTTTGAAGTAAAATTAGCAAAATCAAATTTATGTTTACGTGAAGAAATCAAACGTGTTGTTCCATACTCTTGGGATTTTGCATCTTTGGCAAGGTCAGCAATTCATCACTGATTTTTATTGTTGTAATTCCCTTAACTTTAGTTCTGGAATATTCTACCTACTTTTCATTTCTTTAGATTTGAAATTTTTTCTTTAAATAGATATTCTAGCATGATACAATAGTACCTATTAAGATCAATAAGTGGAAACATCTTCCGAAAGGACACTCTTTGACCTGGAGGGGCCACTCTTTTACTTCCTGTGATATGTACACACCATGATGACCAGTTTATCACCCAGGCAAAATGGGGGTTTTTAGTCCCAGTGGATAATGCCTCTTTCCAAGTATGTATTTGACACACTAGTAATGGTGTTTCACTTGGTCTACCCTGGGAGAAAAGGATAACAGCACGGATCCACTGGTATCATCTTTGTATTGAAAAATCTTGCAACTACCAGTTACAATGTGATATTCTGATTATAATTGTCCCGTTAATACATATAGAAGGAATTTAATAGTTCCAAACTGTAATGATTTCACAATATGGAGTGACTGCGTCTGGATGACTAAAATAGATCAACTCGATGTTCCAGTCAACATTCAAACTGGAAAGATACAGTGCCATATTATGAGCATGATTTTTTTCTGTTAATACTTAGATGAATTTGATGGTCTGGCAGCATGTTTCTGAATGGAATTTCCATTTTTTCTCCCACTTTTCAGTTTTATTGAAAATTTTGGTACCCATATTGTTACCTCAGCAACAATTGGTGGAAGAGATGTAGTTTATATCAGGCAACACCAGTCCTCTCCTTTGTCCACATTGGATGTTGAGAGCTATTTGAAAGACATTGGGGATCAGAGGTTTCTGGACTCAAAAGGCCAATCAAGTGCTGGTCCCTTAAAATACAAGGACAAGGTCAGTATATGGTGCTATTGCTTCAAAACTAGTTCTCCGAAAAAGTGGTATTTACTCCCAGAAGCCTGAGGGAACTTTTAGATCATTGCATCATGCATTTTTGTTCTTGATTGTGTCTCTGGTGAAATATATTTCTGTCCATTTTCTGTTTAATTCCATAAATTCTCCTCTTGGCATATACGCACGCCTTTGCACACGCAAAGAAAATAAAAAATAAAAGTTCTAAGTCTTTTGCTGCAGGATGTCACTGTAATTTTTAGGAGGAGAGGAGGCGATGATCTTGAGCAGAGTCATGCTAAGTGGGCAGAGACTGTGAAATTGGCACCCGATGTGATTAACATGACATTTACACCCATTGTTTCTCTGTTGGAAGGTGTGCCTGGAATAAAGCATTTGGCCCGTGCAATTGAGTTATATCTAGAGTGTAAGATCTCATCCACTTTGTTTGCTTGAAAAGTGAGTTTATTTGCAATTCTTTTTTTGATTGTCACCGGGTGTCTGAAAACAAACTCCGACTAATCCTGGGGGGCAATTGTAGAAAGTAGTTACTAAAATTATTATCACAACATATTAAAAGAAAAAGAAGAGGACTCATAACAATCTAGTTACCCTATTATTTTAACTGTGAAGGGTTTGAAGCCATTTTAAAAATCTATTCAATTTTTATACATAGTTAAATGCTCTTTAATTATAATGACCAGTGATCAAGATAAGGGGAATATACTTTTCGGACAAATGTCTTAGAATTTCATGCACTCTTGGTTGATAAGGCCTTTCAACAAAATATGGTTGCACCACCAGATCATATCCTCTCCTTTTCTCTTTACATGATTGATTCTTACTGGACCCGCTGCTATAGCATTGTAAACATTGTTGTCAATCTTGCTACCCGTTGTAAAAACTCATCTTTTTTATTGTCATCCTGATGTATTGGTTTTGTGATTCTTATGAGCTAAATAAAGCTCTAAATACCCTTAGCAATATACTAACTGGAATTTCATTTGGACATGTTTAGGAGCAGTCTTATTCATATTCTTCCTACTATGGAATAGTTATTTAACAAAAATGCTTTACTTATTATTGTCTTGCTATCTTTTATTGCTTTTACCAGACAAGCCACCCATTGAAGACTTGCAGTATTTCTTGGATTTTCAAATTGCTCGAGCTTGGGCCCCAGAACAGAATCTACAAAGAAAGGAGCCTGTGTGTCCCTTCCTTCAGTTCAGCTTGATGGGCCCAAAGCTATATGTGAGCCAGGATCAGGTATTCTTTGCAGTTACAGTGACTCTTATGTGTAATCATTATGAATTTGAAACTGTCTTCCAAGTGGTTCAGACATGTCCTGCATTTTTTATTTAATTTTCTGTGCTTCTAAATAATAAAAGAGACTGAAAAAAGTAAAGCAAGAAAAAAGGAGTTTGAGGGAGTAAATTCAATGCAGGAATGTCTAAACAAAATCGTGTTTTTATCTCTTTCTTCCTCTTTTTTGTTTTTGTTTTGTTATTGTTTTTATCCATCTTCATATATGTGATTCCTGGTTTGACATCTCTCTGATCATTCTCGGATATGTTGATGCGGGCTTGAAAGATAAGACACTAGGAGTTGTAAGCATCCATTGCAATTGTTTCATACTAGCTAGCCACTGGAGCCAGGAAGGTTCTATTTCTGCAACATGGTACTCAGGATAGGCTATAATTTTTTAATGACTTGATCTTTTCTCCCCTCCCCATGCAAAAATGTGCGAATGTGTGTGTGAGAAGAGGGGGGTGACTAGGGTTGGGGGGAGAGGGAGAGAGGGAATCTTTGAATTGGGTCGATGTACAACTTCTCACTTCAGGTTTCTCACCTTGTTCTTGGCTTACTGCAGTTCCATTGAGAGAAAAAGTAAAGCTAATGCACAATTAGAATATCTCTCCTTAACATGTTACTCTTCATTATCTTTTGTTAATTGTATCACCTTTGAATACCTAGTGTTTATCTCTCTCCAGATTGACTACCACTGCCAATTCAAGGTTTTCTACCTATGATTAAACATGTTTCCATTACAGGTAACAGTCGGTCGGAAGCCAGTGACTGGGCTTAGACTTAACCTAGAAGGGAGCAAACAGAATCGACTTGCTATCCATTTGCAACATTTAGTGTCTCTTCCAAAAATTCTTCAACCCCATTGGGATGCGCACGTGGCCATTGGTGCACCCAAGTGGCAGGGTCCAGAGGAACAAGATAGTCGTTGGTTTGAGCCAATCAAGTGGAAGAACTTCTCCCATGTCAGCACTGCACCCATTCAGCATACTGATACTTGCATTGGAGACCTTTCTGGTGTTCATATTGTCACAGGGGCTCAGCTTGGTGTATGGGAATTTGGCCCCAAGAACGTGTTACACCTCAAACTTCTCTTCTCTAATGTACCGGGATGTACAATAAGGCGGTCTGTTTGGGATCACAACCCTTCCACACTTCATAATTCACTGAGGTCTGATGGCAGTTCTTCATCATTTTCAAGTGACAAAAAGGAAGATAATTCAAGCCAAATTGGAAAACTGGCAAAAATTGTAGACTTCACAGAAATGTCAAAGGGGCCACAAGATATCCCTGGTCATTGGCTAGTCACAGGGGCAAAACTTGGGGTTGATAAGGGAAAGATTGTATTGCGCATAAAATACTCCTTGCTGAATTACTGATGTGTTCGTCTTTTTTTTTTTTTTTTTTGTAGTTTTACCCACCCCAGTAGAAACTATAGTCAAGCATTCTTTGAATAGCCAATACCAGTTCTGTTGTGTACATTGTGTTTTTTACTCTACAGCCACTTTGTTGATAGTCACATAATTGATTAGCAGAGTACCATTTATTCTAGAACTTGGTTTGCATTTTTGTTTATTGAAAAGGCAGGTTTTCTTAATGACAGGCTTGATTATTTTTAATAAAATTCGATTTTTCTTCATTGAGGTGATGATCCATTCTTCTTGATTGATGAAGTTTTACTTTCTCTGCATTTTATATTTTTTGATAATGATATCTATTTCCAAATTCATGTCTTCCATTTTTTTCAATGCTGAAAATGTGGTGCTTGGGACTAATATTTGGCGAATTGGACCTCAATCTTTCATTGTTAAGCCACATCAGCTGGAGTTCATGTAATTTGCAAAGTTCTACAAGATATCTCATGAGTGTAGGAAGTGAACCAAAGGCTAGAGGCAGTCAGTTTGTGCAAGCGCCATGCAAACGGCGCTGACGTGGAAAAATGAAAACAACGTAGTTTTCATATCGTTTTAATTTTTCGCAGTTTGCCCCCATTTCCCCAGCTCTCC